>NW_020798132.1:0-106898 GCF_002237265.1 Aspergillus thermomutatus | reverse complement strand
ATTATTATTAGGATACTATAATACTAGTTATATTAATTATTTAACTAGCCCTTATATAAGTCTTTTTATAAAGATTATTTTTTTTATAATTCACTACTTAGTTCTATATTATCTTTAAGTATAGGGGCTACTATATTTATATAGGTAATCTAATGTATAGCTATATAGGGGTACTAAGTAGGACTATACTAGTAGTTATATATTATATAGCTAGATATACTATAATATAGGTATTAACTTTTCTATTACTATTTAGTTATCTTTATATTATCTACCTATTTTATATAATAATATCTATAGGCTAGTAGTATAGTTAGCTCTTAATCTATAATATTAGTATTATTAGTAGATTAAGTAGGTATAGTAATAGTAGTATCTAGGTAGTAAATAGATATACTTATAGTAATACTAGTATATATTTAACTAGTCTAGGTCTTCTCTTTCTAAGCTAAATATTTCTTAGCCTACTCTTTAGCTTTTAACCTATCTATAATCTCTTAGATCTAGTAATAATAGGCTTTAAAGATCTTCTTCTTCTTCTTAATTATAAATAGTAAGACTTATATCTCTTAATTAATTAATATATTAATATAGCTCTTCTTTACCTTATTAAAAAACTTATAACTATCTACTTCTATAATAAATTAATTTATATCTATAAGTATATCTTATATTAGCTAATTTAATTAATATAATATCTAAAGCTCTTATATTACCTACTCTTATTAGTTCTTATCTAAGAAGAGTATATCTATCTAGTCTAGTATTATAACTAGAGTCTACTTACCTATCTTAGGGTTATCTATATAGGTATTTATCTAGGATAATATACTAATATTAATAGCTCTAGTTAGATAGGGAGAAGGCTAGCTAGATATAGTTATAGGGGGAATTAATTATCTACTAGTTAATCTATAGCTTAGCTTATAGCTTTATATAAAAGGAGGTATACTATACCTTATCAGTATTATTATAAGAGAGAGGGTTTAGTATAATCTACTTTATTTATATTTTAGGGGCTTTCTATAGTTAAGGCTTAGTTTACTATTCTTAAGGGTTAGGAGGTATGCTCTACTAGTATACTACCTTAGATTCTAATTAGGTATATATCTATTCTATTTAATTAATATAGTTTAATACCTACTCTAATATATTTATAATACCTATAGTAGGGTCTATATTTCCTTCTATATTAGTATATACATATACTCTTATCAGATTCTAATACTACTTATTAGTTCTAATGTTACTTTGCTATTTCTAATATTCTAATATTCTAATATATTTATCTATTCTAATGTGCGCTATGCAGTTATTAGGTATATCTTCTAATCTAATATATTTACTAATGTGTATTTCTAATAATTCTAATATACTTATTTAAGATAATAAGTAAGTTCTAATATTATAGGCTAGGCTATAGAGAAACCTATGACTAGGTATATATAATAAGAACTTACTAAAGAAATAGAATAGGGGGTCTGTAGGCCTAGATAGAAATATCTGATTATATGCTGCAGCTAGCAAGAGGTCATGTAACCTAGAACTAGGGTCTACCTTGGATGTGACTTTGCAAGTGCTAGGCAGCATAAGCATATCACAGGCCTTGCTCATAACAATATATCCATAGTACTCTATATATATATATAATTATTTTACTAAGCTCTTAGAGTATCTTCTTTTATTATTATATTTATTTTAATTTAGTAATCTATTTTTATATACTAAGAAATCTTCTCTTAAGATCTAAGGAGATTACTATCTACTAATATTATTATATTTAAGAGCTTTAGAAATTAGAATTAGAGGTTCCCCTTATATATTAATTAGTAGATATATTTATATAGCATAAAGAAATAATATATTATTTTTTTATTAATATAGTTATACTAGCTTTTATTATCTAGATATTAGGGTTATTAGTTACTAATTAAGATTATAATTACCCTATATTAGAGATACTTCTAGTAGAAACTATCTTTACTTAGTAAAATATATAAAAAGTACTCCTATTAGGCTATCTTAATTAGTAGAATAATTAAAACTATAAGAGTACTTAGGGAATGCTCTTAATTAAATAATAAATAATATAATAATAGTAATATCTTTATTAATAAACTAATTACTAAGATATAAGATGCTTACCCCTTAATAGGTAATGATATCTCTATAGGTCATGTACTACCTATATGACCCCTATGGTTTGCTATATATAGGCTTACTATGCCTAACACTTCTAGAGGCTTTTATATACCCTTATAGGTTGTATAGGCAAGATATACTATGATATATAGCCCAGGATATTATAGTTAGTTAGGTAGGGAATATGGCTATGTGACCTGCTCTATTACAAGTCATGATAGTAAGAATGTATGACAGTGTAGGTAAAAGGACCTATCCCCTACGGTCCTACCTGGCCCTAAGCATGTATTTTTTAGTGTGTTGCATGCACCTAAGGCTCCTAAGCTAATTATTCAAAACATTAATATAAGGTAAAATACACAGATTTCTGCCTTAAGTAGGTAAGCATCATAAGGGTGACTAATCAGCTTAGGTGCATGGAAACCACGCTAAAAATACATGCTTAGGGCCAGGTGAGGGGATAAGAGTTGCCAAATTTGGTCTAGTGTCTAATATGCATATGAAAATCCTTCTCAAATCCCCTTAGCCAACTGCTACTTTAGCAGCTTGCCACATCAATAATTACCTTACCAGTCAATTCCAGCAAAGGCTGTTGCAGCATCAATGGCAACAATGTTACAAGCAATCAGGTATAACCATGGCAAGCTAGCCATCATTGACCAGCTACAGCTCCCATATGTGGAAAAGTTCATTTCGGTCCAGACATCTGAAGAAGCCTGGCATGCAATCAAGGAAATGAGAGTCAGGGGTGCACCAGCTATTGCAATAGTTGCAGCCCTTGCTCTCGCATCAGAGTTACATACACTCATAGCTCATGATAAACTATCATCAGGAGCAGAAGAGGTCAAACTTTTCATCAAGGAAAAGTTGAATTATCTAGTGAGCAGCAGACCCACTGCTGTCAACCTCAGTGATGCTGCTCGCAAACTCGAAGCAAACATTTCAGACTATGCAGATGTCACTGGCGCAACTGGGCGCACTGTTGCGGAAGCTTTCATCCATGCCGCAGAGGATATGATGACCAAAGATCTGGAGGATAACATGAAGATTGGTGAAAATGGTGCTGAGTGGATTATTGAGCGTGTACTTGCAGCGCAGAAGCCAACAGCTACTGTTGTGACACATTGTAACACTGGGTAAGCATTTACCTTTATGACTGTGTTATTTGAGTACTGAATGGATTTTATTAGCTCGCTTGCGACTTCAGGCTATGGAACAGCCCTGGGTGTGATACGGGCGTTGGCTTCAAAGAAAGTCCTGGAACATGCATATTGCACCGAGACTAGGCCTTATAACCAAGGCAGCCGCCTGACGGCTTTTGAACTTGTCCACGATAAACTTCCTGCTACATTGATAACCGACTCAATGGTAGCTGCACTGCTCGCTAATACAAAAGCTAAAGTAGACGCAATCGTGGTTGGGGCAGACAGAGTGGCAGCCAATGGGGATACAGCCAACAAAATAGGTACATATGGTTTAGCCGTACTTGCCAAGTATCACGGTGTGAAATTCCTTGTTGCCGCGCCACTCACTACAATTGATCTCAGCACTAAGTCAGGTGAATATATCATCATTGAGGAACGGCCAGCGGCTGAAGTCACCAAAATCAAAGGGCCTGTCGAAGGATATCATTCAGCTGATGTCATGAAGTTGGAAACTGTGCACATTGCTGCAAAAGGTATCAATGTCTGGAATCCAGCATTCGACGTTACTCCCTCAGCACTCATTGATGGCATCATTACTGAAGTGGGCGTCATCGAAAAGGAAACAGATGGTCAATTTCACCTGGAACGGCTATTTAAAGACCACTCCGCTGCCTGAAAATCTGGTTTTATATGATGACTGCTATTGCCATCATAATCCTGCCGTTCGTTATTGCCCTTAACGGCAGCAAGAAGCTTGTCAAGCTGGGATTCCAGGGTTGTCAAATGGGTTTCCAGTGCTTCAGCTGCCTTTTCACCACTTGTCGAGGTCAGTCAAGCACTGTCGGATTTGAATGACAGGTGGAACCACATACGAGGAGATATCCTTGAGAACCTAGATACTGTCAGTATTTAGTTTGGGACTATTCGATGACTCTTCCAGGTTCACATGCCATGATAGTGCAAGTAACATTGTTCAAGGCTTCATTGCATGAATAAGATAGTTCAAGTGATATGATAGAACTTACTTGCAAATAATTAGGGGTAAACCCATCTTTGTTTACTTGAGACATTGTGATAATATGCACTGGATGTATTAATAGATGGATTTATAGATGCATTACTTCTTAAGGTTGTTTGTCTACAGAGTAGAGTGTGGGCTTTACTAGGTATTAATGAATAATTAGTAATATATTAGTTAACATGGCATAAGAGATTAGATTGTTTTTTAAGGTCCTGGGCCGTGTAATTTAATGATCCACCTAACTATGCCAATCTGCCATAGATGGCTGTAAAAAATGAGCCATAATTCTAGTATAAAATACCAGCTAATTCAAGTGTCATTCCCTTTTTAGTAGTGGTCTGAATTCTGTCAATAATAGGGTTAGGCATACCCACTATCACAATACCAAGTGGCACCAACTTATGAGCTAGAACTATTAGACTACCTAAATCTAATAGGGTGCAGGAACCCCCACACAGAAATAGGAGGCAGATGGACATTCATTGGGGGGCGCGGGGGAGTAATCCTGTGTGATATGCAGAGCTGACCACAGAGGAGATAACAAAGATCATTCCAGAGTGTCCAGGAGGTTACCTGATCTGGCCTGGGGGGTTTACTTTGGATCTCAATATCTTTGCCATCTAGCATGCCCCCTTGTCTATTGCAATCTACTGGATGGTTTGCTATCTGTTTGGACTGCCTTTCTATGAGCATGGGGTAAGAGACTAAGGTACCTTAAGAGGTCCTTACCCCGCGTTTTACTATCATGTATGAGGTCATGAGGTGTTCTAGCTGAAGCTGGATCCTATAAATTAAACAACCTCCAGTAGCCATTCATCTAGATAGATTGAGCACCACTAATTTCTTTATCAAATTGGTTCAATAGGATTCTAACTATATCTGACTATCACTCACCCCTGGATTTGCTCTTGCATTGATTTGGGTATCACAGGGTTAGATTTCCATATACCAGTTTATTCATACTAACACTTCCACCCCCCCTGGAATTACCTGTATTCATTTTACCAGGAAACCTCACAGGGGACTTCAAGGTATGCTCATGCTAAGATCACCACTGTAGAGATGGTCTGAACTATCTTTTCTCTCTTCTTTGTTACATTCAAACATGACCATATCACACACTATGCTTTGATTCACTATCTCTATTCCGCTAATAATATGGATCTTCTAGTATCTCTGCCCAATCTATATTCGGTCTGATTCAAGAGCCCACCCAAATAGCTGCTCGTATAATAGTAAGCAAATCTCATAATGAAAGAAGAGATCTGTTGGAACATTAGTCACACATTGGTCAGTGTGATCAGCTGTACTAACGCAAGTTCCAGTGGCGCGTTCACACAAGCTCAATGGCCGGGATCACTCAGGACTTAGTGATGGAATGGCCGCCTCACTTGAGCATATCCCTCGGTATTTTGCAAAATCTGGCCCCATTGATGCTGATCCTAAAAAGACGAAAAAGGATGGAGGAGGAAAGGGAAACTGGTTGGTGCCCTCCTATATAGCTTTCACCATTCTTTCACATTATGGGTCTGTACACAAGGACACTACCTAACACTGCACAAGGGGCCGCTCTGGTGAGGAAGTCCAAGATTATGGTTATACCTTCACAAACGCTCGTCGCCATTCAAACAGCAGTAGCCAAGGCATGGCAGACTTTAGAACCAAGTTCGAGACCATTGAACCAGATCCAGTCTTTGAGCACCATCTCCATGGTCCACGGAAGGATCCCATCGAGCATGATCTCTTGATGACCCATGACAAAAATGAAATTGGTCAAACTAACAGCCATGGCATCTAAAATCGGGAGGATTGAACATGTGATGTCCCGTTATTAGTGCTGATATTACACACACATTAGTTGTGGTCACAGTGGCAGACAGGTGCCGATACACTGCTATCAAGGCACCTTCATAGGATTAATTGATCAAAGCGGATGTACCGGTAGAAGATTGAGTAGTGAAATGAAAGGTTATAAGATCGAATCAATGTATCCTTCTTATGTTCTTTATAGCGTTGCTAGATGACCATTACCCATCAAGAATCTCTGCAATTCTGACATCTGTTCTCTGAGAGATTTGGAAGTTCATAAACCTGAAAGGACAAACGGAGCATCAGTATAAACAGAATATTTACAATTTCCGGGACAGACTGCAGTCTACGTGTGAATACAGCCTCAAGATATTCCTATGATATGAATGTTCTCTCATAGGGGAGAGTCCAAGCTATAAAATAGCAGACTTACAGCATTGATACGGCCCGACCATTGAATTTGTTTGTATCATGCAAGCGGTGTTTATCCCTAAATAATCACACAGACAGACAAAAATGATTAAAGCCATGATAACTGCGCCCTTGTAGATGGAGTTTCTGTCTCCAAATGGCGATCCTGCAAATCATCGCTGAACTGCATCATAGCGCCAGTTGGAGGAGTATTTGAAGATGCAACGGCCTCTTCCGCAGAGACTAGGAGTTTCCTGTACCAGAACTCAAGTTTTCCCTCTTCAATCCGTTGGCGAAGTATATCATTCTCCCTGCTCAGATCGCGGCCAATCCTATTACGCTGCTCTTGGGGATATGACGACAAGATAAATTCGAGATCTGAATCGCTAAGCACTATATCCAGCGGCGAGGATGGTACATAGAGTGGACGATGATCTGCATCCGCGCAATGCTCTGTGAGTAGAGTTAATCAATATTCCGATAATCAAATCTGCGAGATATGCTTACTATCCCTTAAACAAAGAGTGAGCGTGCGAAAAAGAGTGACACCGTGGATGTGATCTTCAGATTCATGATCTGTGTTGTCCACATTTCCCGCCAATTGCCAATCGTCTCTGATCATGCATCTGCGCCATACAAGCTTCTGTAGAGGGACCTGGTAGTGCGGACCCTCCTGAGCGGAAGAGTCCAATCGAATGACCCGCAAAGCCAGGTAAAATTCCTTGCCAATGAATTCATTTTGGGTTTCCTCCGAAACTTGGCCGCCATCGATCAGTGTCAACAGATCAACCAGCTGATCAGGCCTGAGAATTTGCCGGGTGATCACTTTAGTGAGCAAGACAGATAATACTTCGTGGAGCGACGGTGTGTCATTCACAAACTTTCCGAACTGGTCAATTGCTAGTTCAGTTTCGGCCTTTTGATCAATTGCGCCCTGCAACGCTGGTGTGATGTAAGCATAGACAACTTCTTGAACAGCGTCTAATTCAGCCAAGTCCTCCAGGCGTCTGATCTCAATATCAAGGATGGGGTTGCCAGTTACACTGCTTTCTTCCCAGGCTGCCAATTTAGCAAGTTTTGACAAGGACAACTCAACGCGATGAGACCAGAGATCTGATTCATGCTCAAGGGCCAAGGTCTCCAACGATCGAGCGGCCGCTTCATAGTCGTTCTCACCGATCGCATCATTAATCCAGCAGAGTCGAGCGTAGGATGAATCTTTATGCAAGAAGCGGTTGATGAAAGGTTGGAACCTTCTCATCGTGAACAGTATCTCTGATTGACCCATCGATATTTGGCGAGAGAAGAAGGCGTCAGCCCAGGGTTCGCCGAACTTTTCGAAGTATGTAGAGATTCTCCTACTGAGCTGTTCTGATTCATAGTTGGTGACATGTTCGGCATGTTCTGAGTCTCGCAATGTCTGATCCTGGAGCTCAATAATGAGTTCTACCAATGCACCCATGTCCCGAAACTTCTCCGCTAGAGAAATTGCGTCTTCTAGCTGCCCGATGCCAGCCAACTTGAACAGCTGCCACCTGCGCTGCTTGGTATGTGTTTGCTCGAGTCCAATGCCTTCATCGACTGATTTGGGATCCTCACGGGAGGAAAGCCACCTGACTCTCTCGTAGTGCATTAAACTCAGCACACGAAGTTGGCGGGCGCTGTTTTCCGCGATTTGGCGGACGAACTGTTGCTCCCGTGGCTCCAAGGGAGTCGTTGTTTGTTGGGTCCATGCCCTACATGTGTCGAGTTCTAGGTCCAAAAGATGTCCCGTTTCGAGATAAACGATACTCTGAGATGTCCAGAATTCAGAAAGACCACCGTAGCCAGACGTCAACACGCCGTCCTCCATGTGCTCGTCTTCGAGCCCGTACTGACGAGCGTGCTCATCACGAAACCGAAAAGCTGTCTCCAAGACAGCCAAGGAAAGCTCACTGGCTTGCACGATTTCTTCTAATACCCTCCGCCCCTGCTTCGTAGAAATTCCCTTTTGAAGTTTGAGGGCCTTGAAGATCCAGGGGATAATGTGTTCCATTCGAAACGTGTCAAAAAGAAACCAGTCGCGCACATTATCTTTGTCCTCGGTCTGATACTCAGATTTCGTTTTAAATTTTTCATTCATCGACCCAATCACATGAGCCAAAAACGTATTTCCTTGGCCCATTACTCTCCTCGCCTTATCTTCAAGCTTCCACAGGGCCCTTTGTGCAGCAAGTTTCTCCGCACTCCACAGTAGCTCGTACCAGGTTTGACGACGCAAAGGTTTTTTATGCTGCAGTAAGAGACGCGCGAGATCATCCAGAGCTTTTGCTCGTAATCTCAAGTTTTGATCTAAAGTAATTGACGTGGCGGGAATATAATAGGAGGTAGACCGCAGCAATTCTCCGCAAATTTCAAGTGTAGCTTCCTCAATCTCTTGGGGGAGGAAGTCGAAGCCGCCTCTGTCAGTTAGATCGAGTGGGTTGCCTGGCCTCGTGCCGTAGAATACGGCTTGTTCAATTTTGGTTTTAGCCGTAATTTGAGCCTCTTCAATCTCATCGTCTGCGCTTTGTCGAGGCATAACTGCGATACGAATGATGCCAAAATTTCGAACCATGACCAAGCATGCGGAGGAAGATCCTTCACCAAGTCCATCCTCACAGCCGCTGCCCAGTAGCTCGTAGTCAGCTCCAGCCCGAAAGGTAATATGGTCATTGAAAGGCGAGGGGAGTCGATCGGAGTCTAGTAAGAGTTGCGAGGTGGGCGAGTCACCATATGAAACCAACGAGAGCAGTAATACCGACTGGCCAATCACGATGAAGGCTGTCGGACTCATTGTGGCTACATGTAACTTGATATTGCGCTGTAGGTCGTTAGACAATGTCGGAGCAAAGTTCAAGTCTATGGAACTGGCAGCCAAGACATGAACTTCTTCTGAAAGCAAGAGCTGCACCACAGAGATGCATCGACAATCTGTTTCCCGGGAAGGCGCCACAACCAGACAAAGGCGCCATGATTCTGCTCCAGTATCCTGTAAACCTTGCGCATTATCTCCGCAGGACGTAAGGGCAAAATCTATAATCTTTAGATCAGCATCACCGGCCCCGTCAGCGTGCTTTCGACCCAAGGAGCGGCATAGATCCTGTCTGATATCGAACTGTTTCTTCATTATGCTCCCATTACTCCAATGGGTATCCCAGATCTCGAACACTCCTGTCGTTGTGCCAACGATGATGTCCCGCTGCCCCCGTTGATGCGAACGGGCAGCCTTTACAGTTGCGACATCCTTCCTCCAGCAACCACCACTGAAGACGCTCTTTATGCCATTCAGTAGCCCACTACTGCTGCTTGAATTTCGAAGGAAATTGGCCATCACGGTTGGCCTTCCTTGAGGATCCCTGAAGGTAATGTGAGCGACTCTGCCCGATGAAAATGTGACAATTACACCGGAGGGCTCGCAGTTTATCACATCAGTAACATATTCACCTGGGAGCAAGCCAGGTATGTGACCGTGAAGCCCACTTTGTCTTTGTCTTGGTAGCCCCAGGGATCCAGCATGCGATATGGTCTCCCAGTAAATAATTCTTCCTGTATACGGCATGATTACCATTAAGCCAGGTACTTCGCCGTTTGCGGAGGAGAGGAAAACCCCAAGGGGGGCTACACCATGCGATTCTCGGCATGATTCAGGAATTGTAAGTGTAAAGACATCCAGTGGGGACGATGCTGATGCGGAGGGAGAATATGGCCATATGATAGCATGCGATACCGTCAAGGCCAACGCGAAGCCATTCCCTGTCCCGAAAACACCTCGAAAATCTACAAAAACGTATTAATACACTGGCTTAGACGGGCTTGTCCATAACTTGCCTGAGTGTAAGCCACGAATCTGGTCCGGAAAAGCAGGAAGTTGAGAGACAGTGTAGAAATCAGTCTTAGACTTTAAAGATCTTCAGTGTTAATAAAGAACCAGACATGACGCGAGGACGACAAAGGCCAGAGTCTTGTTGCGTTAGACACATGAGCCAGACTTACAAGCACAACAGTTGTGTTGACCTCGTTCACTGGTCGCTTCAGTTCATTTAATGGTCTGACCGGTAAAGATCTTTGCATGCCAGGTTTCTTTGCAACCGTTGGGTCGGATTCGTCTCCGGTTTTGGGTGCTGGATCTTTCGACAATCTTTTCTTGGAGTCTGACTGAGTCTCCGAGTAACGCCCAGGACTTTCACTCCGAAGCGCAGAACGCTGTCTTTTAGCATCCGGTGGCTTCACAGACTCATCGGAGCTAGTGCGCTGACGTCTGCGTGGGTTGCGCAACGAGGCCACGGAGGAAAGCCCTGCTTTTGGTACGAACATTATTGCAGGGGTTTGTCGATGTATGACGACAGTACAATAATTTCAGTTGCTGACTCTGGTCCACGCATCTAGGTGACAGTGGTGAAGCAGTAAAGTTGATCACGAGAAGTAGTACTGAGAGACGACGGGGCTGGTGCAACAACGCCTCCCGCTGCTCATATCATATCAAACACAGGCAAAAACAAATTATATGTACGGAGTACGGAGTACACTTTGGAGTACATGCCAAGGGAGGAATGAGAAGGCGGTCAGGCTGTGAGCTCCACATTTAGATGTCAAACATATCAAACACGAATCCACATAGAGCAGACTTTAGAAAGTACAAAACATAGGCAGAGTCTTGGTAGAAATATAGATACCTAGACATGGATATTCTTCCATGGAACAGCTCATGTGTGACATGGTATGTAATTGAAGTGTTAAGAACCTTGTAATGTCTTTAAAGTCACCACTCACGGAGTAAACTATGAGCTCAGGATCAAAATAAAATGACCCAAGAAGCACTTTAATATGCAATGGTAGGACTAAGTAGGTAAGACTTCACTGTTTGCTGCTCTGTTCCTTCTGAAAATATCCATCCATAATACTACTTTCATGATAGGTAATAATTACCTAAATGTCGATCGACAGTTATTTTAAAAGTCTATGGCGAGCTCTACCTTACTATTGTGATGTTATTGATTGTAATCACATGATTTTAGCTTGACTTAAGCCATAGATAGGTAGAGAACCTCTACTACTGGCTTTCATTCACGACTATCTTACCCATAACCCACCAGATGCCACTGTGTCATAATATACCTCTAAAGACACCATTCATAATGCCCACCTATTATATTCAATATGTTCTTTCTGAGTCTAAAATGATGCTTTTATAATCACTAAATCATGTTACTATTCCTCAGTCTGAGATACACAACGATTACCCGCTATGTCCGTGGTCGCTCAACCCCAAGGCTGAAGCCCCATCGCCAAAGTATCGCTCCGCACTCTACTACGACAAGTCTGCACACAGCTCTTTTCTTTCCTGGTTCGGTATCCAATCTAAACCTAAAGATCCCTTTACTGATTTAGGTTCAGGTCATGGCGTACAGCGTGTGGGAATGGCTAGCTCCTGGGTTGATAATTTCCCTAACACGGCCAGACCATTCTTAGAAGAGATGGACGATACTTTAGGATTCAAACTGTCTCGAACTATAGCAAATGGCCCAAATTGCGAGTTAAACAAAACTGAGAATTCCCAGCCTGCTATCATGGCAACGTCAGTATTGATCCTTCGCATAATGGAGAAGGAACTCGGGTTCGACACGAAATCTCGTGTGAATGTAACACTTGGACATAGCTTGGGCGAGTTCTCTGCTCTGGTCGCTGGTGGCTATCTTAAGTTCAGAGACGCTCTAAGATTGGTTCGCCGTCGGGCGGAGATTATGGCTGAATGCACCCGTCAAGCCTCTAAACAATCCGGAGAAGACTATGGCATGGTAGCTCTGATCTGTGAGCCGGATCATCTCGAATCTCTGCTTTCGACCATATATGAATTTACAGGTCATCCATCCCCCGACCTAAAGGATGATTCGAGCCACGGATTGCCCACAATTCAACAAGTTATGGTTGCCAACATCAACTCCAAAAACCAAATAGTACTAAGTGGAAGCATTTCAAGGATCACAACTCTTCTCATCCAGCTTCGCCAATTCGGTGGCCACGATCCACGTGCTGTGAGGTTGAAGAGCGAAAGTCCGTTCCACAATCCCATCATGGCGCCAGCTGCAGGGTATATGAGACATGAACTAGAATACGTCGACATTGACTTTCCCGCACAGCTGCCGTGTATATCAAACGTCTCTGGTCTACCCTTCGAATCGAGGGACGATTTGAAAAGCCTTTTATCTAGACAATGCGTTGAAACTGTTAAATGGTGGGACAGTATTCGTTATCTTGATCAAGATCGAGGAGTCAAAAGATGGATTGGCATTGGACCAGGCAAGGTCGGCAGAAATCTGGTCGGCAAGGAAGTTGGTAAGATCAACACCAAAGGAGGTGGCGTTTGGGCCCTTAGTGATCCTCGAGAGCTAGAGAATGTTTTGATGGCGCTGCGAAACACCGAGGTCGATGTCTTATCTCAATGATAGTGATTCCCCATTATATACATACTTCTCATTTGTACTGACAACCGAGCTCTGCCCATTAAGGACGAAATTCACTGGTAAATTGCCGGACTTTATACGCAAAGGCTTCATTTAGAATGTAGCCCGGCGCTTTTCTGTTCTCTTACCAGACAGCTCAAGACTGCCACCCACCATGGCCTAAATTTTCACACTTTTTCTGGGCAATCACAGCGCCTGGGTTCTTTTGAGTAGGTCGCAAATCAGAAATCAATGATCTGCTCAAGCTGCTCTGACGTCTAGGAATGATCGGGTGCAATTTCTGTCGCAAACTGGTCTGAATTACTCTGAAGGAGTTCCTCGCTAGAAATAACCGGAAAACTTCGGTAGAGTTGTCTTGCAATGCCAACTGCGTATCTTATTGCGCTGCCAAAACAGGATTCGCTTCTGTACTCAGTACAATCATGAGCTACGCGGCTCGGCGATGGTACCTAAAGTAACCATGAACAACTGGCGTTGGCTTTCCTAGCCCTGCAAGCAATTAGTGAAGAGCCAGCCCAGAGTTCTTGAAAGAATTGAGAATGTTCGGTCACTGAAGTACTGCTCATTGTTCGATGCTATCTTGCATGAAGATAGGCATGAGCTTCACTTCTCCGATCTTCAAACAAGCTGACCAGGTCTAATAGTTGCCTCAGTGTGAATCTCGCTCAGAATTTCGTTAATGATCGTATAAGTTCTTGCCCATCAGCGATAGCAGTGGAAAAGCGTTCTCGTCTAAGATCCACGCCTGGCTGTTTTGTTTGAATCGGAGTTTTCAGAACCTAGTCATGCCCGGAGCCCAGGTATCGCCGATGCGCTTGACTGCCGTGATAAATTTTCGATCGACGATTTGCGATGTATTCGAACTTGATGCTGCGGTCTTCGCAGTAGGCGTATAATCGTCCGGAAAGTGGAACGGGTTTTGTAAGAGTTGAACATACGCAGTTTGCAGCGCCCGGAAAGCCTATCCTTCCACATTAGTTCTGCATAGAAATTGCCGGCTGTCTCAATTGTGATGCAAAATAAGATGGTAAAAACATGCCGGCTTCAAGTCCGATTCCCTCAATGTAGCCATCGCACCGATGCCCAAACTTTCGGCAACAACACCTGTTGGTTGCCCTACTGTATCCACTATAATCAAGAACTTCACCCCGGTGGTTGTTAGCCAGCCATATGCGGCTAATCGCTCATCGATCGCATGCAAGAGGCCCAGATCCTGGCCGACTGAAGTCTTTTTCTGCCTTATCTCAAAGATATCAAGGCATGCGTTCAAGGAGAACGAGAAATCTACCAGGGAATTCTGGTACGGTGGGAACAGGGAGACATGGAGAGGATTGTCCTTTGAGGGAATTAGCAGTGGCATCAAATTGCAACGGATTTCCTCACAGCCTTTCCAATCACGCAAATGCAGGCAATCCTAAAGCCTGACATCACTTTGTGGTTTGAGGCTCTTTAGCTCCTTGGGTCAAAGATCACTGGAAAGAAATGAAAGGAAAATGATTAAGCAGGAGAGAAGACTGACGAGCTGGGAGATCGCAGAGCCCTGTTCCTATCAGTTCACAAAGAAACTACTTGATCCTCACTCCTCATTCTGGAGTTGGCACTGCGCCGCTGGTGAGAGCCCGGGCAACAGCCACCCAACAACTTCCACTTTACTAAAAGGCGGCATCTACAATAGAGTCTCATCTCACATTCGTGATCTGAAACTCTGGATGAATGATCAAATAGATGGTAGACAGACAGTAATGCAATCTAGATGCACTTAAGCAATGGTTGAATCGAGTTACCTTTCTACACTAAAAGATTGATTCCCATCATAACAAGCCGCACCAGGATAGATGAAGTAATAACGAACCAAATGTGATGAATCTAATCAAATATCATCATGGCAGGCCTGTGACTAGAGACATAAATTGACGGGCTATACTCCATATACTCAATATTATTGAAATCTGGGGTCCAACACTTCGAAGACAGTGTATCTACAGAGTAGATAGTGTGAATTCAGAACTGGATGATCTTGCAGTTACTAAGCTAGATTGGCCATAGGCCCGGTCATTTTCGGCACAGCGGCGTTACCTTCCTAGTCTGGAGCCGGAACGAAACACTTTCGCTACTTGTACCTCAACCATTTCGTTGCCACTGGGCTTGCAGGGCCTTTGAGCAACAGAGGTTTGGCCCCATCTAGTCACCTACTACTTCTTTATCTGATTAACAGGCGCCTCAGACGAGACAGAAGTATTATCCCAGGATGCTCTCTACATCTAGGCGCGCCGTTCTGGGCGCTCTCCGCGGTACGTCTATTTTTTCTGTCTCGTGGCATTCGTCGGCTCATTTGATATAGTGCGACCAGTTCCAGTTCCATGCCTCCCTAGAGCTCAACAGCTTGCATTACTGTCCACCTCTCCAGTCAAATCAGCGACGGCACTCGAGCATCGGGCGCAGTCCGGGCAGCCTTTGACTGCATCTGGAAAGGTGCGAAAGGAGGTACCCTTGCCGAGCCAGGAGAAGAAAGAGGGTGCAATGCAATATGTCCTGTTCGTGCCCTGCGTCATTTACATACATGCATAGGGAACGTCCGATCATACTCACATTGTCGTTCGCAGTACCACGCTTGACCAAGTTGCCAATTGGGCGCGCCAAAGCTCCTTGTGGCCGATGACCTTCGGTCTCGCCTGTTGCGCTGTCGAGATGATGCATCTGTCGACACCTAGATACGACCAAGATCGCCTGGGAATTATCTTTAGAGCTTCACCTCGCCAGTCAGATGTGATGATCGTGGCTGGTACGTTGACCAACAAAATGGCACCAGCTCTTCGACAAGTTTACGATCAAATGCCTGATCCACGCTGGGTGATCAGCATGGGAAGTTGTGCAAATGGTGGCGGCTACTATCATTACAGCTACTCGGTCGTACGCGGATGTGATAGGATTGTTCCTGTCGATGTTTATGTCCCTGGATGTTCGTTTGATCTCCCTCTTGACTCGTACTTTGAGATTATCCTAATATGAGCTATGCTGACGGGATTATAGGCCCACCCACATCCGAGGCATTGATGTATGGAATATTCCAGCTCCAGAAAAAGATGAGACATACGAGAATAACACGCATGTGGTACCGCCGTTGATATTGTACCCAAGGGGTAGATATCATTAAATCTGGAAAATAGTGACTATGGCATTGTATTCTTACGTACCCAGGAGGCATACTAGTGCATGCAACGAGCCAAGTGTCCTTTGACTGATATGTCTTCGGTGTTACAGATTTTGCTCAATTTAGCAGTTAATACGGGCTTATCATTTGCTATCTCTCTTTCTGACAAACATGCCACCAACCACTGAATGTAAATGGCTCGAACGGTCTGGTGCCCTAGCATTTAGGTAGCTGTTCGTCTGTTGTGAGCCTGAGATTGCTTCTGTGGCAACTGCTTAGCCGTTGACCATGACACCGCCATTGGGGTGCAGGCTTTGCCCCGAAATGTAGCTGCTGTCATGACTTGCAAGGAAAACAAAGCATGTTGCAACCTCGCTAGGTTGGCCCGGGCGACCCATTGGCACGGAGCTGAATTGTTCCATTGCAGAGGTATTCATGGTTGATGGGATCAAGGGAGTCCAGACTAGAGGCTATCTTAGAGACCACCGTCGCAATTATCCGGCATCGAAACTTACTTGGACCAGGGCACACGCAATTGACTCGAATTCCTTTTCCAATTTGTTGGTTGGACAATGCTCGAGTGAACGCAACGATTGCGCCCTTTGTAGATGTATAGTCAAGGAGGTCAGATCGGCCAATATAATGATTAACGGATGCACAGTTGATGATCGTCGAGCCACTTCGCATATGTGGTAGACTATACTTCGACAGATAAAAGAAAGGATGGATGTTCGTGTCAAAGGTGCGTTCCCATTGGGCCCTGGTGAAATAGTCAATTTGATCAGCTCATGCGAGATATCATATCGGCAGCTCTCTTTTCTCCTTTCGTTCTTCCTTTTCACCTCAAAACGCTATCTTGGGGAATCAGAGCATACTCATCTAGCTCGCTGATGTCTTGGACCATGTTCTGGAACGCAGCGTTGTTCACCAGAATGTCAATTCCTCCCAAACACTGAAGGGCGACGTCGACCACTTTCTGGCAGTTTTCTTTTTTCCGAAGATCTACTGCCAGGCAGTGACATTCTTTCCCAGCTTCCTGCACTCTTCTCTTTGTTTCTTGAGCATCTCTCTCTTCCTCGGGCAGATATACGATTAGGCTAGATGCACCTTCCATGGCAAATAGTATGGCAACAGCGCGACCAATCCCAGAGTCGCCACCCGTAATGATAGCTCTCTTTCCGGCGAGTTTCCCGGCTGCCTTATACGTCTGGTATCCATTGTCGTCGGTCGGTATGCGGGTTGACGCAGGCTTGGGATCCTCCAGTTCCGCCTGTAGCCCAGGCTTTTTCTGGTGCTGGATTGGGATCCGGTGACCTCCAGTGCAGGTAAGAATCATCAACAGAGCGGCTCCAAAGATGCGGACTCACCAGGCTGAAATTGTGATTCAGCACCGCTTGCTGGCTTTTCCGTGTACTCTTGCATGGTGGTGATTCAGTAGCAATTTTGACAATCTCAATTTGATACCTCGCTTATATCATCCAGAATGCAGCTTTCTGAACAAGCTAAAGCGCGAGAAAGGATATTTAGAAAGATAATAAAGTCAAGTTATAGCATTGCAAATTGGGCGCACACGGTCATGTCTGCCGCAAGATCACATCGTCAGGATGACGTTTTCAAGCAACACAAGAACCTAGGAATTGAGAGCCACGAAACATCTTCGAAGTATAGCCACGCACGTACAAGAACCACCTCGCAATCATTACTTCGAGCTGGCCTAGGTGTTGACGATAGAAATTCCTGTGCAGATGAGCCTCGACGGTCTCCTAGACGTGACGTTATCAAGCAACGAAGGACTGGCGTATGTGACGATCTAGACCGTCATGAGCACCTTACTTGAGGAGAAACGTGGTTGATATATCTTCAGAAGTTCTTTGTGAGCTGAACAATCGTCAGCGAAACATCACGTCAATAGAATGTGATAAGGTCTGCTTATTACTGGACTGGCCTCATCAAGGTTCGCAATCAGAAATATTGTTCTGAACTCACTCCAGAGACCGCTGAAAATTTTAGATGCCAGGGTATCCAGATTGTGGGAAACACCTCAGTTATCCTGTCATGCACAAATCTTGAGAAAGGGCTTATTTTGTATACTAAGTATCCATTGGTTGTTCTGCAGTGGTACAATTGTAGTGTTTTACCTAGATATAGATAGGGTGGAGAAGTAAATCAGATTCTGATATCAGTCTTTAACTTATTTACTTTGACCCGTGCCAAATGAAGAATGAATCATAAACCTGATGTTAAATCCATTTTAAATCCATCTTGTCACGCGCCTAAGTGATTGAACTAGTACCTTACCCTAGGCCTGACGATTTGGGAGTCTTTGACAGGCAATAGCAGGCTGGCAGCAGGCAATTTGATTTAACTTCAGCAGTACGGAGTATTTAAGGTATGTCAGCAACCCAGTCACCCAGCATTACTCCGTATTATTATCCACCTCGGGGCGCGCTGGTAGATACCAATAACACAACCAGGCTTAGTGGAGCGGGAAGCTTGGCAGAGGTTTTCTGCATTTTCAATTTTTTTTTTACCCTCTCCTCTTTTCTCCGACTACTCTTTTGCTCTCTATTTTTCCCCTCTTTCTTCTTCGCGCTCTCCAACAAAGCCTTCTTCTTTGTTCAAATAACAGCACTGGCCGATGCCCTCACGGGCCTTTCTGCAATGAATCAAACGGTAACACAAAATCCAGCTGAGGCGATAATTCAATCCCCAGCATCCAGATCGATTCACAGCGGGTATAACATGCCTATCAAGTCAGCGTTATCTACACCATGGGTCTTTCTTAGTCCGACAACCTCACTGCATGCGAATACAGTTGATTCTGCAAAGTACTTTCTGGATTCCCTTGCACTCTCTGTCAGCAATTCCCAGCTTGCTCGTCAGCGCATTAAGCGTAAGCGGAAGCGATCAGATTATGAGCAAGAATCTCTGCATCATGTGTTACAGTTGAAGGAACTATTTGTGCAAGGATTTACTTCCGACCAAATCTGGGAACAAGCCACAAGAATATTAGACTCTGCCAAACAGGAAATTGAGCATGATTCTGCTCTTGTTGCTCAGCATGTCGAACGAGTTTTTTTGGACGCGAGAGCGTCGCCTGTTCAATCGCACGAGGTCGAGTCTGATGATACCTCTAACATTAGTGATATGTCGATTTCTTCAGAATCGGCCACCGATCGTTCAGACCACGACTCTGCTCCTGATGATGATATGGAATTTGAACCAGAGTCACGAAGCATGGCTGAGGACCCCTCAGACGAAGATAGTGGGACTGATGTGGAAGAGTCTGAGAACGATAACAACAATGGCCGCGATACCTATGTACAGGACCCGTTCGGGCTGAATGACGGCTTTTTCTCCATTGACGAATTCAACAAGCAATCCGAGCTTCTCGAGATGCAAGATGCGAAGGGCGGGATAGATGACGATTTGGAGAGCGACGAAGAGGAGATAGACTGGCATGTCAATCCGTTAGCTGCTGGTGGTTCTGTGCCTCACCAGGCCATGCGACCAACAGCGCAGAGGTCAAAGAGTCCTTTCGAGGACGGAAGTGAGAGCGGTAGTGACGAGGAAGGGCCGACTTTCGATAATGTCGCGGTCGAAAATGACTTCGATTTGGACGATGTCGATGCGTATGCAATTGGTGCGGATACCACTCATTGGATGAACACCAGTGATATCAAGTACTCGGATTTCTTTGCGCCCCCCCCACGGAAGGCGACTTCGATGAGAATGCGCCCTCTTCCCAAAACACAACCTCATGGGGCTCCTGTCGAAACTGATATCGATCGCGCGATGGCTGATGTTCGGCGTGATTTGCTTGAGGACGATGGGTCGCTGGATGGAAATGATTCTTCCGATAATGAACTAGCGGATTCCAAACATCAGCATTCGGCTCATGAGAAACAACGCGCACGGATTGCCGACGAGATCCGTCGCTTAGAGGCTGCTAATGTTGCGAAGAAAGATTGGATGCTTGCTGGTGAAGCTCGAGGTGCCGAACGACCTATGAATTCCTTGATCGAAGAAGATTTGGATTTCGAGAGGGTTGGAAAGCCGGTACCAGTCGTCACGACGGAACTTTCTGGGGACATTGAGGAGCTGATTAAGCGTCGAATACTTGCGAAGGAGTTCGATGAAGTAATACGCCGTCGTCCTGGGATTTCGGAAGGGCAGACTGCGAAGAGAGGAAAATTTGAACTGGAAGACACTAAACCTCAACAGAGCCTGGCTGAGCTCTTTGAGACTGATCATCTCAGGGCTACTGATCCGAACTATGTGGACCCGAAGAATCAAAAACTTCTACGAGAACATACTGATATTTCAAACCTCTGGAAAGAGATAAGCGACCGCCTGGATACGCTTTCGAACTGGCATTACAGACCCAAAGCTCCTCAAGCAAATATCAACGTGATCACGGATGTTGCTACCATTATGATGGAGGATGCGCAGCCTGCAGCTAGCAGCGCTGTAGGAGGATCAGCAGCCCTTGCTCCCCAAGAAATATATGCTCCGGGTGATAACGGCAAGGTTGTTGGAGAAGTAACACTCAAGAATGGAGAATCTATCGCGAAAGATGAAATGACACGCGATGAGAAAACCAAGCTAAGGAGAAGGCACAAAAAGCAAAGAAAGGCTGACTCCGACCCCGCAAAACAACAATCAGGGAGAGCCGTTGAAAAACAACAAATCGTCTCAACCTTGAAGAAGGGTGGTGTCAAGGTGATTGGTAGAGAGGGCCACCTCACTGATGTTTATGGTACCAGAGACCGGGAGGGCACCACGAAAACTGGTGCCGATATCCTCAAGCTGTGAGATTACAATCACCTACCGTCAATATCCGATGACTGAGTGTCTGTAATTACAAGAATTTCTCTGGATCTGGAGAAGACAGAGGCCTGGTAGATTAGCGTATTTCGTTCGTCTGTAGCTATATATCGGTATATGATAATGTGGTTTGCCTCTTTGGCCCTTGATTATTGCCCTATTGCTCTAAGACTGCCGTGCTCCGATCTAGATCTCAACCGGATTGAGTAGAGAAAGATATTCTCCCTTCTGTACGTATCCGCGTCAGGGTCGTCACGAACCTCCTTGACATCAAAGACCCTCTTAGCGACTTTCATGAAACGGAGATCTGCTCGCCTACGCCTCTTGAAACAGAAGTAGCAAACTGATTCGGGTCCCAGCAGATCTTGCAAGGTTGAAATGAGGAGGGGAAATGCCGGCTCGAAGTAGACGCAGTCCGCAGCGAGTACGATCGCAGGATGAGTCGGTAAACAGTCTGGGAGACTCTCCCCCCAATTTAACACTGTCGCCGCAACAGCAGTTGAGAGATTGTTCAGCTCAATGTTCGTTTTCATCAAGTGTAACATTGGTTCTTGGTCTGTGACGTAGATAGGAAAAGGACCGACATTGCAACCTCGTGCAACTGCGAGTCCCACAAGGCCCCCGCCAGCTCCTAGTTCAACTCTAGTTAACAACGCATTAGTATAATCTCATAAGGGGAGGTTGTTGTGGACTTTCTAATAAGAAAAATGGCAGTGCACAGACATCGTCTTGTTAGAGAGATTATGGCGGTGTTGCCGCAGCAAGTACTTGGCTAGGACAATGCCCGCTGGCCATAATTGACCACCACAACCCTCTTTAAGGTCTTCTTTGAGGATCAGGGGCTCTTCTAGGAGACCGTCAAACGAAACCAAAGTATTTCCAGCCGATTTTAGCTCCCTGACAGGGACTAAGTATTCGCTGACATCGAAGGTTGCCACCGGATCGGATGATGAGGGGCTAGCAGAAATAATTCCTTCCATCAGGAGAAATTCTGCACCCACAAAAAAATTCTTCTGAGGTTAACAAATGTCTATCGAAACAGAATATTAACGAAACTAATTGGTGTCTAAAATACCTCAGTCAGACACTGAAGCTTGAGCGTTCGAAAAATAGTATGAACCAATAGGGGAAGAGAATTGAGGAAGATTAAGGTCTAAGGTATGTTCAGAAAGAGCCGAAGAAAAAGGGAAAAGAAAGCCCATGTTTTTTTGATAACTTTGATTGGGCATTTCTCCAGAATGAGGAGAAATGAGGGGCGGAGAAATTAAATGATGTCTATCCTTTGGCGGTCGTCGAAACTTCATACTACTAGTTATCTCTATCTATCTTTAGATAGATGAGGCCATGGCTGATGAAGTATTCATTTCTTCCTACTCTGTTTACTCTGGTCCTCGTCGTCTTCATCTTCATCACCTCCTTCTTGGCCTCAAACGGGGACCGTCGAGACCAGAGTACATATAATTATCCTACAATTCTACTTTAGGCCTCTGGCTTCCTGTCAGGAAATGGGAACACGCGTCGTAATTCTTGCTAATATCCTGCCTGAAATGAAGGGAAATATTTTTTCCTTGTGACTTCATAAACTTGAAAGGTTTGGCGGAATGAATCGGCTTAGCGAATGCAACTCATGATTGTCGAGGCTGGAGGCTCTGTAGTGGAATAGAGAATAGAGAGATTAGTATTCGTTTGGTCGAGACCTACTACTAAGATCCCTCCTACCTCACCACCCAAGCATGGCTGGTTATCATGGATTAATGGTACCTATGTATGTGTCTATTGCTTGACGTCATGCCACTTGCCCTTCCCCACACCAAGGGATCTTGCTTCCAGCCTCCTACCTTAACCTTTGGTAAATCGACTTTATTATCTGAGCTGCCTCGATTGATTGGTCCGCAACATGTCTTGATCCCTCGTATCGGGATCTTCACACTGCAGCTTGTCGGCATGTCCTTGTCTTTAGATCATGACGACGTCACTGCATATCCTGCCAAGTACCTACAGTATGATGGCAACCCCATGTGACCTTGATTCAGTAGTGTTCAAATAGCGATTCTTCCCCATTTAATGAAGGACAAATTTGTTAACATCTTACAATATACACAATCATTGTTACAAGGTGATACTTCCACACTCAAAATGACCACGCTCCACTGTAAGTGTGCCATCTTGTTTTTGCCCTGTGGTCTCACTGAACATTATAATAACTTATCATCGGCCAGATCTCCCTCCCGTGAAGCCCTCGGCGATTGCGATGGGCACTATCTTCACCCATACGGCTTCACTGGGTATTCTTGCACCTGTCTTCGGTGACACTTATCATCGTGCGCAGGCCGCCAATTCCAAAGAGGAATTCATCAAGTCCAAGGAGGCTGCTGGAGCAGCGGCGGCTTGGGGTAGCTCTCTGGTTGGAAGCGCTGTGCAGACTTATGGTGTTGCAGCCTTGATCAATGCTACGGGAACACTGAGCTATAAGGGAGCTGCTTATTTGGGAAGCTTGATTTTCATGGCCAGTGCCGCACCAAGTGTGAGTATTCGATTCTCTTACCCCAACGCTCACATGATGTACTGATTTTGCGTTCTGTTTCTAGTTCATCAGCCAAGTCTTCACGGAAAAGCGACCCCTCGATACTGTTGCTGTTGGTGCTGTCAGCAGAGTGTTTGAGACAGTCGGGCTTAGTTTGTTCCTTACCTGGTGGGGTACACGCACAAATCCTTTTGATTAGAAGCGACTCCTGTTTATGGTTAGGGAAATGGTTATTTTGTGAATTAAGACCTGAATTTGAACTAAGCCAGATATATGATTCTATTCCTTGCTCATGCCAAAGTTCTACAACCATACAGGGGCCAGTTTCAGATATGTAGCTAGACTATAGGCAACTTTTGAAGAAAGCTTAGTTTGAGACATTTGAGTCCTCTGCCAGAAGAATTGGATTAACAGCTGTCTTCCTTGCGTATTGCTGCATGCGATTGTACATATTTAAATTTGAGAACATGATAAGTCTTCAGGATCATGACGCCATATCATGCACTAAACTCCTAATAAATGATATTCGACATTTTCTTTCTCATTCCTATAAGACATGGTGTCTTTTCACATCAGTGATTAATATAGACGAATAGTTCCGGAGAACATAAGAGTATTCTTAGATCATATAATTTTACCCCCCTACATGGTAGCGGAACTTATCCAGCGAAATTTCCTATGTACATGTAGCTAGCTAGGATGTAAGACTGGCTCTGCATTATCAGAAAAAGGCGGACATTGCCGTCAGCCTGCTCTATTTTGTCCACTTCTCATTTGAACACTTTTCGCTAATAGATGGTCTACGTCCCAAGATAGAAAGAAGATAACAAATTCGATTCAGATGTCAAGTTAACGGATACCTAGACGAACGTCCGGCAGGGATACCTAGATTCAAATGTTAGTCAGGGCAACAAAGTGCGGTGATAAACACATACATAGCAGGATAGCCTTGACCTTGACCAAGCTGGTACTTAGCCACAGAAGCGTTCAAATTACAAGGAATTGGCGGCAAACCATCGGCGCCCAGAACGCCCTGGATGCCCCTCTTGTCCTTCTCAAACACAGCAGCTAAACCACGCTCTTCTCCTTGTTGCTTAACTGCAACCAACTGCTGCTCTCCTGCCTGCCCGATCTGCAGAACATCATCCTTAGGCACCGCCCGGCTGCCTACTGTAAGAAGGCCAACAGCATCTGCCTGGTTAACTGTGCTAAGTCTGGGGTAGTTTCTCCGAGCGTCGCGCTTCCAGTAAGGGTTGTCGGCAATGTCTCCTGCTGGGACAGTGACGGGGTCATCATAAGATTGCGGTGGGAGAGCACCAGGAGTCGGAAGTCGATATTGCGAGTTAAGTGGTACTCCGGTAGAGCGATTGGGATCGACGGCAAGGAGACAGCGAAGACGTTCCCATATCCCGGTAGACTGAACGGTGTATTTCTGATTATCAAAATTAGAAGTGAAAAGTACCACCATCGGCATAGTCAAATGCCTACCTTATGGACGGCTACCACGTTCGATGCGGACTTGGCGGCTTTAAGGACGTCGCGAGCCATGATGTGCTTGGAGATCCTATTCAGTTTTCATATCAGCCTCGCAATGCCTCCATTGTCTCACTGGTCATGATGAACACCAGTATAACAACCCTTTGACTTACTTGAGTCGGTCCTCCGAGGTTCTTAGTCTCTCAATATGTGTCTTTCACTCGCCCTAAGATGGAACGGAATCAAGCGCTGTACTGGATGGAGGAACCGTGAACGGACAATCTGTTTTTCCGACACCCTGCCTCCTGATACCCGAACATTCAGTGGGCGATCAGTTAAAGATACGACACAACCTGTACAAAAGTTTCCCTGTTGATGTATCACTGCAAGGATTAGCTAATGAGGCCTCGAACTAGTCGAATATAGGGAATTTAAAGTCAGGGTTGGCATGAGAGAAGGAACTTTGCCGAATCTTAATCTGTGGGGAGAATCTACAGCTAGGGATATCAGATTTCATCAAGCACCTCCGTAGCCACTCTTATAGAGATAATGGTACGAAGTTAAAACGTCGTCAGAAAATAATATAGTTATGGATCGTTCATCTCTATTTGCCGAAGATGATATTCATTGAAGATGGTAGCTATACTGAACTAAAATCACCAGTAGCCATCACCATAAGCTTTCCTTTCTTGGGATAAGTTTCTCTTTCATTGCAAGGATTGTCAAAGCGTGAAGTAGGACATGAGGTATGAAAAGTGATCTCAGAATCATCAATGTCACATGGTCCCCGCGCAGCTGAAAAGTGCTCTTAAAAAAATGTTTGATGCCTAAACCCGACTTTCCTCAGGGACTTCAACTGATTCACTCTTTGATCTGTCTTTGCCCTCTTCAGAGCGTGCTGAAATCATTTGCTGCACAGCATCCACAGTTGCGTCTGGCCCACCGGGTTGCAAAAGTAGGACCTTTCCTTGCTTATCGACGGCGAAAACCCCCCTTGTCGTACCTCTAGGAGCCTTCTTAAAGCCAAGAGCTGAAATGAGAGTAGACGCCGTATCACAAAGTAGAGGATAGGGTAGGCTCTGCTTGGCTTTGAACGAGCTGTTTGCTTTGATAGAATCTGCCGAAAGCCCATATATCGACAAACCAGTTGATGTTATAGTCTCATATTTATCGCGAAACAAGCAAGCTTGCTTTGTACCTAACAAGCGATGAGCTTTCGTTCGACTTATGGGATTATTCAATCCATTGTGAGAGCCAGGAACTATAGCATAATACTGCTACCGAGAGGAGGGATGCAATCACTCTCCCGAAAATCCACGGGGCACTACACTCAAGACCTGCAAGGGAGAAATGTGGAGGAGATAAACTCACAGCCAGGCGTCGACGCTCTCGGGTATGTGAACAGAACAATCCCTGATTTGCTTGTTTCGACGAGATGTTTGAGGGTAGTCTTCATTCCATCATTGAGTTCTACCTCGCCACCAAAGCCATCCAAATCGATAGTGTCACCGACAGTTGGAGGTTTTTTGTATGAGACATGCGTAGGGCGCTCATCTTCCTTGCTTGATTGTACCGAGGCTGGACTGGTGTCCTGACTCGTCTCTTGTATCCTCTTGCTCTTTTTCTCTGTGATAGGGGTTTGTGGTAGTGCTTTCCGCTTCCTGAGTTCTACCATGATGCAAAGTTGATATTCGAGCAGCTGAAGAAGCAATTGTTCTTAGTGTGCGGTATGTCGTCCGATTTTCTGAGATGCTTTCAATGCTGAGGGGTGTTGAGGCCTAGAAGGGCCTAGAATACCCTTTTATACCTCCAGGATCCTTCCTGGGATGAAAATGGGGATTATGCACAGTTCCACACCGACTTATTTTCTGAGTTGGGAAGCAGTCTATGACTGCTGTGAGTTAATGCACCTCTTTCCTCTGTAGCTTAAAATGACTTGACAACGATAGTAATAAATTATAATAGCAACATTGAGAAATAAAAAATGTTTAGATTCAGTGAGAAAACATGAAGAAAACGGATGTCCAGACAAGGAGCAAGAGACTCCTACGGAGTACATAAAAAGACATTATTGTAGCATCATATAGCATCCTGACAGATGGCTCTTCGACCAATCACTCACTTGTGATGATTCATAATATAATTTTGAACTAAAGGTTCAGAAGTTCTTTGCAGATAATAATAGGAATATTAGCTATGATAGAGAGGTAACTCTCCCATTTTGTCTGCCGAGAAATTCCGATCCCTGACCGAACCCGCCTTTTCCCCGGGTTGTTCGCGAGTCGGATATGCTAAAATTTTCTTCTCCCGCGTTCCATTACTGTCATTGCACGAAAGCCTGTGATCGCCATCCCGTTTCATCATTTATTTGAGGGCTTCTTACTCATCCTGTAGTTGGATATTTGCCTCTGTTTCTACGCTCCTTTCTTACTAGTAGGCTGTCTTTTTCAACGTTCACATAGACTTTTGCCCTTTTATACGCCACTTTATACGCCATCCCTATCAATATTCTCGAGTCCACTGCTAGTCCGATTCAATCAGCACGACGTTCAGCAGACTACACTTTTGATTCGTGCTCTTCAGGAAGCGACTCCGTTGCTCAGGGATCTCTGCATCTATCATTGTCTCCAAGCTTTCCCCGTCATGAAGGTCTTCTCCTCGACGTGCACCTTCCATTATTCTTGGGACGAGGTTTCGACGGCGAACTGGCGCAAATATTGCCCGTGGAATGACAAGTCGACCCATGTTGTGGCCGTAGACACAATATCTCGGACGGTAGATCCGACGACTGGCATTGTGGGTTTTCCTATCAATATCATCATTCTCCACATGTCGGACGAGATGGCTAACCTGAACCTCCTATTCAGTTGCGTACGGAACGCCTCATCACATGTGACCAATCAGTACCGCAATGGGTTCTCTCACTGTTCGGGGGAAGCGCTACTTCGCATGTCTACGAAATCTCATACGTTGATCCTGGCTCAAAGAAGGTCACTATGTGTTCAACGAATCTCACATGGTCCAATGTTCTGAACGTCAGAGAAACTGTTATCTACCAGCCTTCGTCATCAAAACCAAACTCGGTCACAGATTTCAGTCAAGAGGCCAAAATTACTGCACTTTGCGGCGGCTGGCAGAAAATTAAGAATAAGGTCGAGGAGGCTAGTATCGAGAGGTTCAGCCAAAATGCGAAGAGAGGCAGAGAGGGTTTCGAAACTGTTCTTGAAATGAGCCGAAGGGTTTTCGGTGAGCAACGCGAGTTCGAGAACAAGAAATTGCAGTCCTGAGCTGCTCATGTCTTCGTGAACTTGTCACCCTTATTGTTCCATCAAGCGGTTGCATTTACTGGCGTTTTCAAATTTGTTCTGTCTTTCTTCTCGATGCATGCTATTTGAGCCGGCGTTCTGTTGCAATCCATTTCATTCAGTTTCATCTGCTTTCGTGTTCTCACTTTTTGCGCATGCATACCCTTTATGCTGGGCTCGATCAATATCACCCCAGCTCCGACGGCTTTGATGCCCCAATTCTCACGATGTTCATGGCTTCAAAAAGTTATACCAATCCGCGTCTGTTGATTTCTCTCCTCTCGATATTGTTTCAGTCTCTTATGCTTTCTGGTTCTCCATGTGCTGAGTGAAATATGTGGAAGCAATATATCCTGCCTCGTTTCTCTAGAATAGAATAGATTTTGTCCTTTCCTTCAAAGGATTAACTCACAAATCTACGTAGCCCCAAAAGTACATCTCACACAGGAGCACCTCTGCAACTTGATCGAAAGGCCAATCTGGAGGAAATGCCACGCGCCAGTTCTGAAGACTTCCATGACGGCGAAAACTTGAGATTTGAATCAGCCTAGAAGACCGCCCAAAACAACACGACTGACACCAGAAATTTCATTTTTGGCGCTGGTTCTACTCGCATCCTCGAATTCTCGAACGACACCTGTGACCATTATCTTTCGAAGCTTTGCGTCTGCCTTTGAAAACATCTCGCCCAAAGCAACTGTGCATACAGACGGAGTGGAGACCAAAGAGGTGAGCCTGGTATAGCAGTCAATCAGTACGTCGCAAAGAGTGGCGAAGGTTTCGAAATAGTCCGGCTCAAAAGGTAACGACGGCGTCAAAAGATAGGAATATTCCTCCCCTGGGAGAAGTTCGGAGGCTTCACTGGTGGGGAACGAAACAACAGCGGCAGCCGCAGTGGTAGACGAGGCGATATTCCCCGTCATGGACTTCAAGTCAGATGGGTCGCTATATTGCATGGGAAGACCGATTTCCGTTGCAGAGCTAGCCCTCCTGCCCTTGGTTCCAGCGTGTGCGGCTCTTTTGAACATTTGCGGAATGCGTGCTCTTGCCAGGGTTGATGATGAACTTCCATCCGGTGGGTGGACTTGCTGGAATGCCTCAAATTCAATCAAGAGCGCGTTTAAGGCACGTAAGTATTCTGACGGTGATGAATTTACGTCCAGAATTGGCGGAAGTGATAATCCGAGGAGAAGATAGTTAATGGCGCGACGGGATAGTTTTCGAGTATCAAAATAGGGGATTCGGCTGATGTCAGCTCGAGAGAAGTGTACTGTGTTGAACCAGTAGATACGACCTTCATGGCTGTAACTTTATCAGCGGTTGGTTTGATGGAAAAAGGGCTAGCTTTTGCTTTGAACTCACGCTTTCCTAAGGTAATCTAGAGTAGATATTCGTTTGGTAGCCATGTCGTGAATATGCTGATAGATAGCCCCAGCGCTTTGAGGACCGAATGATCCTCCCCCACTTGTCAAAGGAGGGGGGATACTACTTCCTACACCCTCATGTCCGACACTTGATTTGTTTGTGTCTCTGCGAGAAAGGCTAGGGGTAAAGGTTGACGATATCATGCTTGAACTGGGCGCCGGACAAAGAGCAGCTCCAACAGTGAGTGAAGCAGGCAGAAGCCCGCTCTCATTGAGGGGTAGCTGGCGAAAACTCGATTGTGCACTGCAGTCGAAAATATGTTGGTTGACGAGATGCGGATATGCCTTGACTGCTCAATAATGTGGAGATCTATGTAGTTAAGCCCCTGCAAGAATAATGCATGGGCCCGGCCCTTGGATAGTTGATCCTGGGCTGGCTCCGAGCCAGGAACGGGTTAGCCCACCTTACGAACTCCATGACCGCGTCCACAATGGTAGGATAACCAATCTACTCCGTACCAAATGGGTGACCTAATTCAAGTCAACCGAGAGCTCAACCACTGATTTTGAATTCTCTTAAAATTCCAAGGATCATGGACATCATGGTTGAACCTTTGCATGGAGAACCACAGTTCTAGTAAACCTTGACTATGCAACTGTTTACCCGGCACTCATATCGATTTATGCGGGTAAAGTGGAATAATTATTTTGGCTCCCAAGTCTCCAAATTCCTTATTCAATAATAGTGCAGAAGACCCCGTGATAATGACTGGATATTGACTGGGGGTAGTCCGTAGTCCCTCTGTACCGTCAATTCTATCTCATAGCTTGTGCATAGCTGATATGCTCCGTAATAGCTAGTAGCTAGACTATCTAGTCAGTAATGAAGCTGTGGAATGACCGAAGTACCATGACATTACGCAAGTCAATGTCTAACAGTGATACATATAAAGTGACCAACATCTAAGTAAACACTCCTCTAACCGAGCTTCTCCTCAAATACGGAGTACCTCTCTTATATGCTAAATAGACGAAGAAGCCGAGGCGCTTTGGTACAGAGTAAATGGTAATAGATAACACCCCACCCGCCCCCACCTCCTTTTTGATTCTGTAATTTCTGGCTTGATGAACTCTCCCTGTCGCCTCAACCTTCGAGTTTCCCCGAATTTGATCCCAGACCATTTCTACACCAGAATCGACGCGCTCGTCTACATTACAACAAGGAGCTAATTGCCCATTGCCAAAAGCGCCTATCCAAACAATGAGCGTGTCGCCTGAAGAATTAGTCCCTGCGCCAGGACATTGGCCTGTGGATCCGCAGGATGATGTACCTATACTGGAAGATCGTATCTGGGTAGATGGGTGTTTTGACTTTAGCCATCATGGTGAGAAGTCATTCCCCTTTGGTCTCAAGTCATAGGATTCCCTAATCAAGGGTGACTGGATCCATGTAGGACACGCCGGTGCTATGCTTCAAGCCCGTAGACTGGGTAATGAACTCTATGTTGGGGTACACTCCGACGAAGCAATTCTTGAGAACAAGGGACCGACGGTAATGACATTAGAGGAACGGTTAGTCTTTCCCTACGAACTGGGCAGGTCAACATAGGTTGCTGATAGCGGGTACCGCCTACTGCATGCTTTAGGGTAGCTGCCGTGGAAGCATGCCGTTGGGCCACTCGTTGTATTCCGCGAGCTCCTTACGTGACTTCTCTCTCATGGGTATCACACTATGGATGCCAATATGTCGTTCATGGAGATGATATCACATCTGACAGCAACGGGGAAGATTGCTATCGATTTGTCAAGGCAGCTGGGCGCTTTCGGGTGGTGAAGAGGACTCCTGGCATTTCTACGACCGACCTTGTCGGCCGTATGCTCCTATGCACTAAAGGGCACTTCATAAAGAGCCTTAAGGACACCCTTGCGGGAGTAGAGGGATCCGGAAATCAGGAAGAGAGGAAACAATCCGGTGTGGAGCTAATGCAAAGGATTCGGGACTATGCAACAGATGAGAGTGGTCTGCAGCCTGGTCCTCATGTTTGGACTTGGACTGGTTCGAAGCCGGCAAAGCTTAGCGACACGGTTGAGGAAGCTGGTACATTCGAAACCCTGGTGAATGGCAAAACAATTAAGCCAGGACAGCGGGTAGTTTATGTGGATGGTGGCTTCGACTTGTTCTCGTCGGGTCACATTGAGTTTCTTCGACATGTTCTAGAGCTTGAGGAGTTGGAAGGCCGTCAACGAGGATGGTATGACTCGGAACAAGTCAAGAAGAGACTTAATGACTTCGGTGAAGATTATCCCCCGGCTTATGTTGTTGCCGGGATTCATGATGATGATGTGATCAATCACTGGAAGGGATTCAATTATCCAATCATGAACATTTTTGAGCGGGGGCTTTGTGTCCTTCAATGCCGAGTAAGTTGCATTCCCTCACTCGATGGTTCATACAACCTCTAATCATTTCTCCTAGTATATTCATGCTGTTATTTTCTCCGCGCCCTTCTCTCCTAACCAGTCCTATTTGGAAGCCATGCCATTCGGTGTCCCGGATGTTGTTTATCATGGGCCAACAACCTTCATTCCACTGACATACGACCCTTACACTGCTCCCAAAAGAATGGGCATATTTAGGCAGATAAGCGATCATCCTTTTCAGCATGTGAATGCTGGTGAGATCGTTGAAAGGATTCTCAAGAGCCGTGAAGCTTATGAAGAGCGACAACGCGCCAAGCTACAGAAGGGCATTGTTGAAGAACTGGTTAAATCAAAAGAAAAGAGTCTGGCTGGGGAACGCGGCACACAGTGACTTGATGATCTCTTTGTAAATTATCATGGAATCTCCTTGATACTATAGCTGATCAGATTATAGAAGTCAATCATCTTGCAGGGGACGTTCTGACTCTTCCTTCAATACCAGCTCAAACTAGGGATTATTGTAATACAGTAAATACTGAGTGTTAATGTCAAGTGTCAACCAGGCGAGCACAATTTGTAGCCTTCAAGTTATTGAGTAGCACAAAGGTAAAAACTACATTCTTGCCTTTTGAGAATATCAGTACATCATAACACACTGAAAATCATGATAATTCTAAGGTACACTAAAGAAGATGGAATAGAAAATGATTAACCTGAATTCTTTGCCCGTCATTGAACCTCACACACAAGTTAATCAGCTGCCACTAGGACCCCTTTCTCCTCAAGCAGCTTTGCGAGCTCCCCATTCTGATGCATAGACATCAGGATATCGCAACCCCCAATAAATTCCTTCTCAAGGTATAATTGTGGTATTGTTGGCCAATCAGAATATTCCTTGATACCTATGGAAGCCGGAGAGATTTAGCCAGACTGAAATTCACACGCACATACACACACACAATCTGCTGTTCTTGAGAATGGGTCACTCTACGTACCCTGACGCAGCTCAGGATCCTCCAACACGTTGAATGCAACAAATTTCTTTGGGTCAACACCCTGCAAACCCAGAATCTGTATGCTAGCTCGAGAGAATCCACATTGTGGTGTCTCTGGAGTACCCTTCATGAAGAGGACGACAGGTGCAGACGCAACGGCTTTGTCAATTGCCGACCTTGTCTGTTCCGAGAGAAACCGGGCATGAAGGGCATGCGGCAGTTGGAAAGCTGTGGATCGTAAGGTCAAGACATGTGGTGACCGGGAAAAAGGGCGGAATGCCTGGATGGACACAAGTAAGCTCAAAACGGGCGAACAAATTGTGACAGCAGGTAAGGTATGCTTGACTTACCGACGCAAAAGCTTGTCTCGAGAACATCATACCTTTGTCAACTCTGGCTGGACTGACCTCTCGAGAAGTTTTACGATACAGATAAAATGCTTGTAATATTCCAGGCCCAGAGAGGTACTACCGAAATAATGTAAATGGTGAATCTTATCATGTGACATTAGTCCCCGTGCCTTCCAGTTCCCGCCATGGAACGCGGTACCCCACAGGATCGATAAACGGGGATTGCGGATGCAAAAGAATTGTCCCAATCAAATCGCCATCAGTCTTCAATTGTCCCAGTTCATCTAAATAAAGGGTGTTGAGTGATTCTATCAGATCAGATCCTTGGTTGGGCCTTGGCAGTTCAGCTCAATCACTCGAATCCACCACAGCTGACAGTTCCCCAACGCCTATCACCGCATATGATAACGTTGCCTGTGCGAGTGTAGTCATTGTGTGAATGTGGAAGATCGATGGAAGGCACTGGGGCTTCCTCTTCAGTTGAATCGCAATTCAAAGATAACAAAATACACATTCTTTTAGCAGCAAGCGGGAGTGTGGCAACGATAAAATTGCCAAACATCGCGGAAGCTCTTGGCCGTCACAAGAATGTCTGTATTCGCATCATTGTGACCAAGTCTGCAGAGAAATTCCTTTCGGGTCAAAGCTCAGAGCAACCTTTGCTCGATGTGCTAAAGCAGCTACCCGGGGTTGATGCTATTTACCGAGACGAAGACGAGTGGAAAGACCCCTGGACTCGTGACGAGCCAATTTTGCATATTGAGCTTAGAAAATGGGCCCACATACTGGTTGTCGCCCCTCTATCAGCCAACACGATGGCGAAGATGACAATGGGGATTGCTGATAACCTGCTTCTCTCCGTCATCAGAGCGTGGGATACCACTGGGAAAGTGGACTTTGGTCTCAAAGACAGAAAGCCTGTGGTATTCGTTGCTCCAGGTGAGATTCATTATTATATTTTTGATCACTGTCAAATTTTGTTCTAATCATCAAAAGCTATGAACACTGCGATGTGGAATCACCCAGTTACTAAAAAGCAACTCAAGATCTTAACAGACGAATGGGGGGTGAGTAGAACAAATGAAGAGGGTTGGGTCTCTGTACTTCACCCAATCGAGAAATCTCTCGCTTGTGGTGACACTGGTAATGGTGCCATGATGGATTGGAAAGATATAGTCGACTTAGTAGAGCATCATCTTGGTGTCAATAGTGTCAAGATAGAAGAGAATCGCTGCGGAAGTTGAAAGTAACCCTTATCTTTACTATGTTTGTGAGTGCTATCCTCTTAATGTTCGTCACTGTCGCTTTTATACAGGCCAGAGGTTTGAGCTATATACTCAAAGAACATCCCCAAAGTGATGCCGCCCCCAGTCAGCAAACATCCGTTCTTGAACCACCACCAGCAGTTTTTGATATTCTTCAATTGAACCTTCCAAATCATGATACCGAGGGAAACGGCTGCACTGCCGCAGGTGCCGACAAAAAAGATGGGTCCAGCACCTGCTGCTACTCCTGCAGTAGCGAGCAGCGCTACTTGAACTGCCGCCAGACCAGCAAGGACTGTCTTGGTGTTATGCTCATGCCGAAGGGCAATTGACTTGATCCCCGCGGCGACATCGTCTTTAATGTCCATATGTGCGTAGATCATATCGTACAGCACTGTCCAGGCAACACAGCTAGAATACAAGGCTGCTGCGGCTTCCAAAGCAGCATGGTTGCTGAGAAGATCGACACCCAGCGCTGGAAATCCCATGATAGCGCCCCATGAGAATGTGAGACCCAGAACAGCCTGTGGGTAGTAAGTGACGCGCTTGGCGAGAGGATATGTCGTCACCAACAGGAGGCTGGGAATACCGTACCAGAGACACTGGGAGGGAAATTGTAGCAGGACAGCTAGTCCGGCTAGAAGTTGGGAACCGGTGAAAATCAATGCTTTCTTAGGAGATAGGGCACCTCGCGCAATCGGCCGAAATTTTGTGCGTTCGACATACGGGTCCAGATTCCTGTCCCATAGATCATTGATCGCACAACCGGCGCCTCTCATGATTAATGCACCCGTGAAAAACAGACCAGTAGTGCCAAGAATCTGCATAGGTGTGGCAGACGATGCCATAGGTGCCGCCAGGAGTGTCGAGAAAATACATGGGAAGAAGAGATAATATGTGCCGGCGGGTTTATTGAGGCGTATCAACTCAGCGTACGGAATCCATGATTTGGGAAGAGAAGCAACGAAGCCGTTTTGGGGAGGTATATAGTGTGTTGCCGGGTTATTGTCCGTTGTGGATGCTGGGCGATCTGTAGAGGATGGGGACAGGGAAGAATGTGATCGGCGTCTTATGAGAGATGTTGGCCCCTTGATGATTGCTGACCTGGGTTTGGCAGTATACGCTGATTGGCATCCTGTTGAAATGACCCTCGGCAAGAGGGTCAAGGAATTGTGTTTGCGAAGTAAGCAGTAGCACTGATCGTTCAAGAGACTAGTCCGCGTTCCATAATGTCTGCAAAACTGAACGGGGCGAACAGGAGGGAAGTAAGAGAACCGCAATCTCATTTTATAATGAGCTGTGATCAGGGAAAGCCTCCACAGATGGTCCCTGAACAAAATTCAACACAGATAGAGCTGTCTGACTGATTCCTACAGCACAAAACAAGAGTTAGTCATGGATAACCAAGAAACAGCCAGAGCTGAGCAAAGCTGGCTGTCACCGGTCGGATTACCGTGATTGAAAATAGCACCAGATGCACTACAGTGTGTCTCCACAATTAGTGTACACCTGATTAATAGCAATATGACGTCTGAAAGGCCGTTTCGGCTTCCTCTCGCTGTCTCTCCAAGTCCACTCAGTCGTACCCGCAAGATGCATGGAAATCGAAAATACTTCACGTGTCTGCCAGATTCGTTCTTTCTAGTTGAACCCGCCTGTCCCAGAGAGGAATAGCGCATGCAGGTACTAGTAGATCCAGGATGCGGCACTACGTGGAGTACATACCTAAATACTGGACTAATCAACACAAGGAGGTTTGACCTCTGAGGAGGACGCGAAGTATCGAAGTCTAGGGTCCTGGAACATCCATTAACACCTGGGACCGGGACACTACCCTACTATGACTAGCGAAGCAAGCTTCGAGAGTCATTGTAGACGGCTGCCAAAGGACAACAAGTCGAATTGTTTCCTAAACAGCCAGGCCGTGTTCGATTATTATTATCTCATGCCAGCACGACTACGACCTGCTCTTTTACGGCTCTACCATATTCGAGCGGATATCGACCGACTGCTTGGTCACTGAGAATAGCTTCACACATACATCTATTCGGTTTATGGACAGACCGGCAGCGCCTTATTGATTGTGAAGCATTTGAAAGTCTTCCTTGTTGAGATAACGCTCAACTGCCGGCTTTCTCAGTAACACATCGCAATCAGTCGACAACACAGATAAAGCAATTCTGGACCTTGACAAGCTTGTCTTTCCTAACTGTCATTCAATCTACGGTCTTCGAAGCAAAATGCCCGCCCAGCGTCCCCGTGCGGCCTTTGAGCCAATCCCACCTGACCTGGACGTCGCGGCTCTTGTGGAATCCACACCAAATTTCGAGTACGTGGTTAGAATCCATTGCAACTCCATTGATGAACACGGTCTGGACAATTTCGACAAACTCGTTCGCTTGCATGTCATTCTAGGCGGAAAGCCTTTAGTGATTGAAGGTTTTCATGAGAGGCTGGACCGCTCTGTGTTCTCTGAGAAATGGCTAAGGAGCCATCATTCAACGAAAAGTAAGTCTACAAGCTTAGTGATGCTGTGTCTCGCACCTATGAGTTCCTGTCTAATTTCAAACTCGCATTTCAAAGAGGAGATTGCTCGAAATTTGACCACGAAGAGCAATCTTCCGCTCTCGATTGGCCACTACTTGAAGAACATGCCGCTCTTAACGAATCAATGGGATTCGTTCAATTACAAGGACTCTGATCGACAGCGGATCTATCTAAAAGATATCGATTGTCCGCAGACATGGCACGATCATTTGAAGAGTCTCATTCCCCCGCCGCTTTTTTACCTGAATAAACACCCAGAAGCCTTTCAAGGCCCAGGCGCAGAATCAGTCACAGCTACTGAAGGGTATCAGACTTACGCGGAACCCGGGAAGAAGGTTGGAAAACCTGGTGACCTCATGAGCTGCCTTCCGTCGAGCATGCGCGCCGAAAATCTCATGTGTTATATCGGTCATGAAGGCACATATACACCGTCACATTACGAAATGTGCGCAAGCCTCGGTCAGAATATAATGGTTGAGGCATCGAATGGCTCAGTTGAGGATGGCATGAAAACTAAGCCAGGGTCGTCCATCTGGTTCATGACGGAGAGCAAGGATCGCCGAGTCGTTTCCGAGTACTGGCAGTCAACACTGGGCCATGACATCGACATTGAGGATCATTTCGCGCAGATCAATGCCTGGAAAGCCGCTCCATTCAGAACATATATTGTTGAACAAAGGCCAGGTGATTTTATTCTGATTCCCCCACTGGCAGCGCACCAGGTCTGGAATCGAGGAACAAGGACCATGAAAGTAGCTTGGAATCGAACTACTGTGGAAACCCTGAGCCTAGCCTTGAGTGAAGCCCTTCCTCATGCTAGGATGGTCTGCCGGGATGAGCAGTACAAGAACAAGGCAATTGTGTTCTACTCACTTGAGCATTACTCAAAGCTCCTCGAGAAAGTCGATGTGAACAGTATGGATAGCAAGCAGCAACAGTTACTGAAAGACTTTGAGCGTCTTTTCGCACTGTACACCCAGGTTTTGCTATCTGAGAGCTTCTCACAGGATAAAGCGGAAGAGAAGGGCGTCGAATACATCCCCTTTGACAGTAACATCACCTGTTCATACTGCAGGTGCAATATTTTCAACCGATTTTTGACTTGCCCGTGGTGCGCGGGTGGACAGACTGCCGATGGCGAGGACCCCTACGATATCTGCATGGAATGTTATGTCATGGGCAGAAGCTGCGCTTGCATCTCAAGATTAAAGTGGGTCGAACAGTTCCCTTGGAGTGAGCTGACAGGGAAATATGAAAATTGGCGAGACCAAATATGTCGGCTCAACAAGAGCAATCTGAACAATCAGATATTTTGGCCTCTCACTGAGGAGCGAGCTCGCTACGGCAAGAAAACGCTAGCTGAGATGTGCCAAGAGCAACTGATAAGGCGACCGTGGGTTGATATCACCAAACCAGTGACGCGCAAGATCGATGACAAATTGAGCGATTCAGAAAGTGTGAGCCCTGCTCGGAAACGGAGAAAGACTCGCCTCAGCCACGAATCTGAAGAAGGTGGCCGCTGCCACATCTGCAAGTATATCGAGCCGATATGGAAGCTCGCTTCTTGCGCCTTTTGCAACCAAAACTACTGTTATGGTAGTCTGTTCAGAGCCTTCAATATCCAACCACAAGAAACCATGGAAGTGTATCGTTGGATGTGCCCGAAATGCCAAAAGATTTGCAGCTGCGCAGCATGCCGTCGAGATCCCTCGATGAAACCTTTCGAACCAACCTGTACACTCCTCGGTCATGATACAAGGAAGATAGCGGATCCTCGCAGTGTGGAAAGCCTGGTCGACTTCCGGCAGTCAAATCTGAGGTGGTTAAAAAAGGCAGGCGACGATGAGATAGGAAGACTGAAGAAGCATCAAAAAGAGGCGGATGAGAAGCGTCAACAGGCTATGATTGAATATTGTATTCAGTTGGAGGAATCTCCTCAAGTATCCGACCCGTCGACGGAATATGGGGACATACCAGTCGATCCCGCATTGGAGAAATTAAGTGGCTCGATTCTTACACCACCGGATTCCATCACTCTGTGAGAAAAGGAGAAAGAAGGGTGAGAGAACCCTAACGTATCTGGTTTGGCTTGATCTCGATACAGACGGTTTGGGACAAATCAGACGCAAGCAAGTAGACAAACTTGTCGTGGTACGAGAGAGGATTAATCTGCTCAGCGTCTGGAAAACAGTCTGCAGGTAGTATTGCAAGGATATTTGTTCTTTCAGACCCAGATCTATCGTTGAGATTTGGGCACCATTCTGACTCCCAAGCATGCTGCGTATTGTCGCTGATTACATATAGAACATGTTAGTGACAGAACAAGATATTCCAGAAAGTACAAGTGGATTTAGAATCGCTCCACGTGCACAAGATTCGCCTAGGCGCCCTTGTAATCATAGCGGAGGTTCTCAAGATGCCTGATGTCGACGGATGCCATTACTTTCCGCGCTATCAAAATGGTCGCGAGTATTGCTGTGACTCATGAGCTCTCGTACTTAAGGCCAGAAGATGTCGGCCAGAAGATGTTGGCGGACCGGAGACTCACCTGCCGGAATGAGATATGTGACGACGGAATGATGGTGGGAAGCCGGACTAGTCGGAGAGGCGATGATAGATACAAGCGCCAATAATGCGCACAATGCGACGTTAGTAGGGATGGCGTATTTATGGACGGATGTGATGAGGTCTGTCTTTGGCATTGGCCTTTTCCCTTTGGGGTCTGGACGCTCGATTGCACGATACTTCATAGTATAGGCAGTCGTCAACAGAGACATGACACTTAGAATGGAGAGAAGCCGTTCAAACGAATTCGATGAGCTTGAGAGAATGGATGGGACGTATACAGTCACTGACAAGAGCGGAACGACCGAGAAGATGATCTATATGCATCATCATAACATGTTTAGCTATGATTTCTGCATTGGCAATATCAACGAGGATAGAGGGATGTTCACAGTATACTCAGAATTCCGCTTGTCATTCTGTGCCTGTAATTGCCTAATTACGAGGTCTTGTTCTACAAATCTATCAGTATATAGTATATACGATGATGAAAAGACACAGAACAGACCCTCTTCGTCCAGCTCTTCTCGGCCCTGTTCATCATCGCCCGACTCGTCAGGGTAGCGAAACGCTTTGCGAAGTCTTGTAGTAGCCATGAATCAGATGCCTAGCTGTGTTGACTGATGCCGTAGCATGAAGTTTGAGGCAACTCTTTGGGAACAGACGAGAAGGAGCTCCCAGGAAGATCCATCCTGACGTAAAACGACGCTGGCTCGGAATCCGGAGAGTTGGTTTGTCTTGTTTGGCAATTTTGTTCCTCAGTCGTTGGCGCAAAACATTCTACCACCTTGGCTACCGCTCACTGCATGAGTTGCCTACCAGTTACTTGTCCTTTCTCGGCTCCTGTTACGTTGCTTCACAACTGATCTGACAATGACGCTTCATGCAGCGCAAAGGCGCATTGGCGTCCCACGAGCTTTCATGTTTCGCCGCAATATGCCTCCTCACCGCACTCTTATCCCCGCCCCCAAGGCCAACTCAGGCCCTTTGATGGAGCGACGGGCGGATCGAGAACTTCCCTCCATCAATACTGAGAAGCGCCGATGGATCAAGACGCTGCCGATATTTGCGGTAGTCGTTGGAGCTGCAATGCTTGGCATATTTAATTACCAGAAGTCGTCTTCGAGCGTCGTGAGCAGCACGCTATATGCCCTTCGAACTTCACCTCGTGCACGGGAAATCCTGGGAGACGAAATTTACTTTGCTCAAAAGATACCGTGGATTAGCGGGGAAATGAATCAGCTACATGGTCGGATTGATATCTCCTTTTGGGTGAAGGGGACAAAGGGTCAGGGGAAAATGCGGTTCCGAAGCATTAGGCCGGACCGCATGAGCTTTGTGCGTGACTTAGCCTCATATACTACTTTTAAGACGTCAACTAACAGTTCTCACACGTGAAAAGTTTCGCACCGAAGAATGGAGCCTAGAGACGGAGGACGGACAAGTCGTGCAGCTACTTGACCATGACAGCGACCCTTTTCGCCAAGGCAATTGAACCATCATTCGAACATGAATCCCACCAAGGATGATTGGCATACATGATTTTCATAGGTTTGTACATCAGAGTAATCTTGCATAGGATTAGGCGTTTTCGGCTTCGGACTGTCAACTCCACCGGCTATAGCGTGGGGAGAGACTCGTTCGGGTGATTCGGAGGAAATGCCAAACAGGATATCATTTATGTATCATATACAGACGCCGCTCTAGAAACAGGATAGTGTAATAGTACATTGAAGGAACCAAGACTCCAACATCTCCTCGTGGGCTATGCAGCCGATTCGGATACAGGTGCAACCTCTGGCCAGGGCTTTTTGATAGCGTCCTGAATTCTGACAACGCATCCTTTGGGCCCGCTCACGGAACCTGCAGCAAGATCAATATCGGCCTTTTAACAATACTGTACCGAACGTTGGGTAGCAGAAAACATACCGTTGACAACGACAATTCCGTTCTCTGCGTCGACCTTAAGGACCTTCAAGTTCTGCACAGTATTCTGCTCATTACCCATGTTTCCTGCCATTTTCTTTCCGGGATACACTCTGGAACCACCACCTTGACTAGGACCCGCTGAACCAAGCGACCGATGCGTTAAACTGACACCATGACTGCGGTCCTGACCATGAAAGCCGTGCCGCTTCATCACACCGGCGAACCCTTTACCCTTTGAGTTGGACCGGGCATCGACATACTGACCTTCCTGAAACCAGTCTGCATTGATTATCTGGCCAACAGGTAAGAGGCCACTCTCATCTTTGACTCGGAACTCGTAAACGTGTCTCTTTGGCGAGACACCGTTGGTCGAAAAATGGCCTAAGAGCGACTTCGTCACATTGCTGGGATGCTTCCAACCGGCACCGAGCTGAACAGCATTATAGCCATGCGTTTGTCTTGTCTTATGCGAGACGACTTGTACTCGATCGAGCTGCAGAACAGTGCAAGCGATGCGTTTCCCAGTTTCGGCATCGTATACAGCGGTCATTCCTTTTTTGATAGCGATGGCACCGGCCCGAAGAGGTAGGGTATTCGCCTTGCGTTCCAAAGCAGCCGTGGTGGTCGACTTGAGAACAGGCAATTCAGGACCGATATTGAACCGAGAGGGTTTGGGTGGATTTAATGATTTTATGCCGAAAGTTCGAACAGACACATTGCCAGTGATAGTGAGCGATTGAGGACCTAGAAAGAGGATGGGAAGCTGCGTCAGCTTCCCTGACAGTCGAGGTGACATGATGAGTATCGTTTGAATGGTGTTTGAATGATAATCAAAATAGGTTCTTCCCTTCCGCTTCTTTTGAGATTTTCCAGACTGCGGAGAGCGTACGGAGAAGCGCTAAGGCGGTCAAGAGTGTCCTGCCTGAGGTGTCAATGTCGGGTAAATAGAGATGTATACAAACAGCCAATGGGAGCCCTTACTCGGAGCGATCTCTCACTAAGAAACAGTACAGAAGGATAGAGGAACGGTCCCGATGGAAGCATGTTATCAAGACAGACTTTCCTCACGCTAAGTCCGGGCAAATGCGTTATCCAGCTATGTCCGTCGCCTTTACACTAGAGAATCATGCAGAATATGTGCCTCCCGGCGCCCGGACGTACCGGCACGCCGATCGCCGGACACTGTGTCGAATCCTCAATTGGTAGCTTATTTTTTTTTTTTTTTTGGTCTTTATTTGGGGCACGTCATAAAGAGTGAAAGCATCAACTCTTCACAGGCGCTCTTCAGCTTCTTATTTCAACCTTCTAAAGAAATTGATAAACAGCTTGGCTATCGCAATTCCCTCATAATCATGTCTTTGAGATTCATATCTACATCGCGGTGGTTTTCGCACTTGATCGGTCAAGCCGGCCATGCCCCCTCATCATCTTTTCTCAAACAGAACGTCACATCTTCACAGACGCTGTTCACGCCCAATGTAGTTGCTTCATTCCCTTCTCGCCGTGCATTTGCTTCCTCCCCTGCTTGGAAGCCCAGTCCTCAAAATCGATTCTTCCCCCGCCGATCGGGGTCAACTATTAATTTTACATCCAACCCCTCCAGCACTCTGCAACGGTCAACCTTCCGGCGCTTCAACTCATCGAGGGCGAATCAATCGGCACGGCCGGATCAATCGGGCTCGCTGTCTCAGCGGCTGAAAAAGCTGTCCCGGGAGTATGGCTGGGCTGGGCTGGGTGTTTACCTGTTGTTGTCGGCAATGGATTTTCCCTTTTGTTTCATTGCGGTCCGCCATCTGGGCGCAGAACGAATAGGCCACTATGAAGATGTCGTTGTCGAAACAGTCAAAGGCTTGTTCGGAGCAAAGACTGAACCGGAGGAACAGAGCCAGGACGAGGTCTCAGCTACCCAGCCTGGCCAACAAACCACAGAAGCTCAGAAGAAGAATAATGGCGACGGAGCCAGTATGCTATCACCTGACTTGTTTTGATCTCCTTTCTGAAGTTTTGCTGATCCGTACGTTCTTTTCTTTGCGCAGGTCTGTGGACTCAGCTCGCTCTGGCGTATGCAGTTCACAAGAGTCTCATCTTCATTCGCGTACCCCTCACCGCCGCCATCACCCCCAAAGTTGTCAAGGTCCTAAGAGTATGGGGGTGGGACCTAGCCAAGAGGAGGCCAAGGGGCATGTAAGGTCCGGAATTACTCGTTGCGGAGTGCCTTTCGAACACGTCGTTGAGAACTAGGTCATTTTCTACTGTGGAAAATGATCATATCCTTGCAAATTTGTCTTCTCTACTCTTTATTCTTATTGATGCATAGCGGATTGTGAGACTAGAAAGTGTACTATAAATGGTTGTAGCTGCAAAATCTAATATCAAAGAGACGTCGCACCATATTCTTCCTCACTTGTACATTTCCAACCGGGGTATTCCTCTCAAACGATCCTGTCAAACAGTAGCCAATATATAGTTGATATGCAAAAGAAGAAAAGGAGAAATGAGATAGCCGGGCATTGACTTCATTCCCCGGTAGAGACAAAAGCGATTCCATAGATCGATAGACACCGGGGACGCCAAACGGTAGAATGGTGAAAACAAGAAGACTAGGGACAAATGACGTCAAAAGTCCTCGGGGGGATGAAAAACCAAGAACTTGTCTACAACGACTCAATGAACACCATCCAAGGTTGATCAGAGATGGCGAAAAATGTGGAAGATAATATAACTGATCGAGACAAGAGACAAAGAAACAGAGCATTACATGTCAATCATGTCGTTGAATCTCAGAATGCCGTTGGCTTTCATAACACCGTTGACACCGTCAGGCATTCGGTATGCCCACTCGGCGACGCCCATCGTATCAGCAGCTACCAGAGGATTCTTTCTCTCTGGTTCTTCATCTTCGTCGGATGTATCGGCGACAAGGACAAGACCAAGGCCTTTGATTGTTTCCACAAGAGCTGGAACAACATTCTATAGCACGTCAGGGACGTTATGTTAGCTGCAAATCTCTCACCCTTTTGGTGCCAATGTGATGCTGTGAAGTTGTGGGTACGCGGTAAGAAAGGCGGAATAACGACGTACCAGAAGACTAGAGCGACATATTAAGCCCATGAAATTGTTGCTCTGCGCAATACGTGCTGACTCCTTGATTGACATCGACGCTCTGCCACTGCTGTCTACATCTGGCAAGGAACCAATATCCCGAGCCAAGTCCCGAATTTGGCCGAGATCATTGCAAAGGAGTACAGGAACTAAGAGACGGAGATCAACATTAGCCATAGAAACAAAGGCATGCGCGATGGCAATCACTTACAGTTCGGCTGCTTCCAGTTAAGAGCCGTACATATATTATGATTATACGAGGTAAAGACCACAGAACGCAAGAAGTCCGGATTGTGGTCTCTTGCAACACGCGCATGATCGAATACCTCAGTCAGGATGGCATCCGCGAAGCTATTGACGTCGGCTAGAGATGTCATATTCAAGGCTTGTTCTTCGGCAGGTGACGGATAGAGAATAGATAGATTGACGCTGACGCTGATCGGAAGATGCCGAAGCACTTCCCGCAAGGAAAAAAAGGATGCGGCAAGAAGACGATGGGTTTGTGCTATACTGTTGGTAGCGTTCTCTTTCAGAAACTGTATCGTCTCAGATGGATTTACGCCTCTCTCAGCGCCGACAGCCTGGAATTCATTGAATGACAGGCGACAGATGGGTATTTCAACACCATGGTGCTGAATGGTGAATCGCGGATAAAGTACAGGTACTCTGTCCCTGGTGAGCTGTACAAATAACTGTACATGATCCCCAGACAAGCTGGATCCTGTCACCAGGCCATTGTGTTCAGAGTCGAGCGCACTCGTCGCCTTCCAATACGTCGCAAAGTGCGTAATCTCGAGAGGATCACCATGGTAAGGTTTGATGACTTGAAAGCCGAACCGTAACTGGCCGATTGAGCGTAGTCTAGGATCGAAGAGTGGTAAAGTACATGTTCCGGTACTGGATTTTTCAGCTCTGAACACGGTAGGTAGAGCAACGCTTTTCGCAATCACTTTCGAACCAAAGGTAGGAAAGATCTCAAAATCAACAGCGAATGATTCTAGGTTATCGACGTGAAATGAGATGGTCCTTGAATCTTCCTGGATTGGGAGCATGATTGTGCGAGGTATTAAGTCAGAAAGCTTCGAGGAGATGGTTAACCGAGCAGCAGGATGACGACCTGCTTGGTCAAAGCAAAGCGAGCCTGAGCTACCTGGCTCGAATAGAATTTGGACGAAAACCTTCTTGTCCAGGAAGTTGTGTCCGTAGCGTCTCAAAGGAATGATGGGTGGGGGCAGAGAGAGGTCAGGAATGCCATCAGCAGTGTCCATGTCACCCGAGGCTGCTATCTCGTGATTCATGGTAGTGGAACTTGGTTCCTGCAACCTCAAGCCATTGAGGATATCGAGTGGCTTTTGAGGTAATTGTGACTCAGTACGATGAGACCACAGAAGGAGCATGCATTCCAGATGTCCTTCCCATGCGGCATAATACATCGCGGACAGTCCTTTCTCATCAACAGCACTGGCGTCGACCCCGAGTTCTAGTAGGGTGCGCAAACAATTAACGCAACCTTCACTCGCTGCGTGGAAAAGCGGTGTCCATTGATACAGCTTGTCCCTCTGGTCCATATCAGCTCCGTGCTGTTTGAGAAGGAGCAATAGTTCTGGGGGCTGGGAAGCACGTGTAACCATGTGCTGAGGGTAGAGTCCCTCTGCGTCCGGAAGCAGCTGGGCATTCCGCTCGAGAAGCATCTTGACTATCGGGATGGATCCGTGCTGGCAGGCGAGATTGAGAGGAATATGGTCCGATTCTGATGCCGGTCCAATGCGAGCATTGTGATGGAGAAGCTGCTCAGCACATGCCAACTGATCCTTGACGATGCTATGAATCAACGGCGTGAAATTGTTGTGATCCGCGGTGTCAACTGTATCAGGACCAGCAGCCAACAGCTCGCGCACCATATCAACGCGACCATGCATACAAGCGTAGTGCAGAGGAATCCTGCCGTATACATCTGACCGGGAAACATCGACCCCTGCTGCGATACCTGTCTTGAAAACAAAGTCTCGCCCTGAGATGGCGGCTTCATGTAAGCAATTTCGTTCATTAATATCATCTTCGGCATTGATATCAACCAATCCACTCTCCAAAAGAACTGCAAGCACTTCATCGGAGTATTCGTTGATTGCTGAAAGAAAGGCACGAGTCGCACGATCCCGGGCATCGGGGCAAGTATGAAGCTTGGCAGTCCACTCGCGTAGGGTCTGAAGATTGCCGGTAGTGGCAGACTGCAGGATTTGCGCATCGATATCTTCCTCATCCGTCCCAAAAGGCGGACCAAGCCGGTCAGCTGGACGGGCTGTATCAAACTGTATATTTTCGCCTTCCGCCCATGCTTCGAGTTCCAGGCGGGCTGTCGTTGCTCGGTCTGAAAGATCACGCAAGACATCTCGATTGAAACAGGGTTGTACTTCGACGGCTCGATGGAGATACAGTTCCTTCATGCGCGACTACCAAATAATAATTCATGAGTATGGGTCACGGAGAAAAGAAGAGCACCGAATGCAAAGAGAATAAAGTCGTTCCAACCTTTGATGTTTTATCCCACTACATGTCTCGTCAGTGTCGCCGTTTCCAGTATTTTGTCAATCTCTCCGTGTGAGTGACGAACCTTTTTCAGAATTTTGGACATGGCAGTCTCATTTATCGCGACAAATTGCTATCGCAGAGAAGATATAACGCATTAGGATCCGAGAGCCGAATAAACTATTCCAATCAGGCATACTCACTTGTAATTTGTTCAAGTCGCCATCGAACTGTTGAAACCCTTCGATCAAGGCCACGAAATTGGCTGGAGCCTTGGAGTGCGACACTGCCCGAGACTGAACAACTCGTTTCTTGTCCAAGAGGGTTTTCAAGCGCAAAGCGAACTGTCCTCCAGTCAGCCATCGTCATGTAGGGACACGAGTTTTGCCCGATAAGACAGGATATTCAAACCTCGGCTTCTTTCTGCAAGTAAAAGGCATTGACTTTTTCAATCTCACGCTCCTATATTGACAGTTACTGAGTATTTGTCACATGCCTCATTGATTGTAAATCCATACAAGTCGAAAGAAGAACACCTCCTTATTTGCGCGAAGGGCGGCTTGCGCATCGGCGGCATCCTGACCTGCAACAGTAGCCTGCGCAGGCAATTTGGGCGTCGCGCTCAGTTGCTTTATGAGCTATTCGCAGAAAGTTAGTCAGTAATAAGGAAGCCACAGTTTGCATCCAAAATGGACCGACCTTCTTAAGAGCCTTGTAGTTCACGAAGCTGGCGGCGTACTCCGGAAGATCAAGTTGCCTTCGTTGAATCTGCTTCCCGAACTTCCTACGTATCGAGAAGAATGATCAGCTCCGTAAAAGTCACGAAAGAGGTATTACTTGCGCCATAAAAATAAAATAAAATAAAATAAAATAAAATAAAAATAAAAAAAGGATTCGTAACCCGCCGATGGAACCTACATCCTGAGAAGTTCTTGTGTGAAAGTAAATGGTTACTTGAACCGGCGAATACCCTGATTGGCGTTCAGTGTCGAACAACGAGCAACCCGGATATTGACAGTAGCAGAGCGCACACTGTCAATTGATCGCGTACGAAGCAGAGGAATGGGATGAACAGGTCAATCCGGGAGGGAAGGAAGAGGGGATTCTCTGCCCCTCTCTGAGCTCGAGACAACGACAGATGGACGACGAGGACGAAAAGGCGAGTGGGTCAAGAGGACAGTCCGAAGTCGTCAGTGGCGGTTGTAGTAGAAGTGGAAATGGTATCAGCAGGCGTTGTCCGGTTATACAAATGAGAGGACACTGCTAGAGGACACAAGGGTATGCTCGCAATGTGATAGATTCGAGCTCGATGGCGGAGAGAATTAAGAATGCACACATCCGGACCTGACCAGAGAATCAAGAGAAATGAAAGAGGGGGAGGCCGGACATCTGTCGCAACGATCGGTCCCTGTTGCGTTGAGGACCCAGAGTAGGAAGGAAAGAGCACGAGAGGGAGATTGGGAGGTAATGTCTAAGGTATAGAGTGCCGTCAAGTGTCAAATAATAATAGTAATTAGTAGGAAGGACCTCGTCATTGGGGACTCGCTGGCAATTGCGGGCTAACAACGCCCATGGGAGGGGCTCTTTTGACCCCGCTTGTCTAGAGGGGTTAGAGCAAGTTGGAACAGGAATTGAATACAGAGTAATAATAATCGATAATAATTAGGGAAATCGAGAGGATTTGACGGTGATTATTATTGAGCGCGAACAAGGGCAGTATGTATCTACGGAGTACCTAAGCTCGCGCCGCAGAACAGGAGAAACTAAGGTATGTACTAACGCCCTTACTAAGGCCGAACAAGAGAGTGGAGACCTCTGGGTAGCTGAATGCAGCAGCCAATCACCCCAGCAGATCTGCCCACGTTCTGACTACCTGGACGGACAGCATCTGTCGGATTTCTCTGATATATGGATCCAAGGCTGCCACACCAGAAAGTCAATGTAGCCGATCAAAGATGACTATTCCTCTTTGATTCTAATTGCTTGTTGCTGACTTACTCAGAGTAGTGACAGACACCAACCATAGGCTGTTCGAGGACAACGTGTCGTGCCGAATCCGTCTGGCAGCTCTGGCTAACAAAATCTATCTACGTACCTTACTGTAGCCACCACTTTTAGTACTTAGGTACTGTGAGTGAGAGCGCTTGGTGATCTAGTCATGTGTACTTCCCTCAGGCGCATATCGCCGTCCTTCATAACATGTATGATATAGAATTATATAGTACGTACCTCTCACCAGTGCAGGTATTCCATTCAGATGGAACCTAGGCAGGTGCCTGATTACGCCAGCCACACTTCACAATTGATGATTTGTAAATGGTAGATAATACATTCTATGGTAGGTCCAGTAATTCAGCATTAGTAGGTACCTACCAACGAGTTGCCCTTCTCTACAGTTTGCCGTTCTGCATGACTTTTAAATAGATAACATGCACTGACCCTCAAGCCAATCATCGGAATATTTAAATCTTGGATCGTCATCTGATGTCAGAGTGCATATTATGGAGTCTTAGTATTTACCTAACCGCGTCATGGTTCATACTGTTGTCGCTGCGCCGATCTCTGCTTGATAAATACTAGGTACTCATCAGTAGCCGAGAAGGTTAACTACTTATGGCTGATCCGGCCTTCGCTTGATGATATACCTACTATATCATTGTCGGAGCAAGCGCAACCGTCCTTTACTCCATCCTCATAGACAGCCTCTCGCAGTGTTCCAAGTACCTAGTCTACTGCCGGATACTCATCCTTCGCCGATTGTCTGTCTAGGCTATTGGCTACACCGGTGGAAGGCCCTGGAGCCTACCTAGTCTACGACTGTGATGTCCCACCACGCTTAGAATACTCCCCTCCGGCCCTAGAAACAGATCGAGAGAATATGCAACGGAAATGGCAGATGAAAGTACAAAGAGGACACTGTATGTATTTTAATGTGCTACTCTCACACGGGAATTACACACCCATTGCATCCAAATATACAAAGTTAAGATGCAAGCAGTGTGACCTGACCACCATAAACTCGGTCCAGAAAAGTCAGAGAATAACCTGAAACGCAGATAACCATGGAACTGGAGATATTCATGCACGCCTGGAGCCGGTTCAGAATCTCCGATATCTCGAGTATCAAAACAGAAATACAAAGCAACAGCAGGCAAGCGGCCAGAAGAGAGCCCAGAAGGAGCCAGCGGTGTATAAAATTGAAAAAGAAAACAAGAAAAAAGCGAGGGTGCTTCAGAAGCGGGAATACAGGATCTCATGAACATAAACGAACTGGTAGAACAAAAGATACATCGAGCGAAGGAATCATGGGAAAATCCTCAAAAGATGGGCTATGAAAAGGATGAGAGGGAAGTTAAAAAAAAAATCGGCTAGAAGCCGGTAAGTCAAAGAAGACAGATTTTGAGCGAAGAAAACAAGAATCGCGAATCGAGATTGAAGGAGAATAAATGTTGACAGCACAAGATGATGCCAGACCAATCGATCGCTAATTTGCAGATACGCATGAGAGACCAGCCGATATCAATCCGAATCCTCCGTCAGTTTCCTGCGGTCACAGAAGCACTTGTCAGGACTCTACCATATTCGGCAAAGACACAGCGGTTTCATATCATTCTTTCAGAAGTTTTGGGCGATGCCGGCGTTTCCTTGTCGCGGGAAGACTGCCGGGTTCTCGATTCGCGTATTGCGCCGAGCCTGGACATCTCGAATCACAGGCTGATTTGGGACATATGGACCGTCTCCATAAGCCCCGTACTGCCCTTGCATATCACTATAATATGGGTTATCCTCGTAGAAGGCACCGGTCGGATGGGTGGCAGACATATGGCTTTCGTCCGAGGCCTCGGATCTGTTGCCTGCGGAGTAAGCAGACGAGGCATTGGACGGACCACGGTGAATGTCGGTGGTGCGGTTATTAGAAGCTGCAGGCGCAGCTCCCAAAACCCCGATTGGTTCAGTCTCTGGCATCTGTCCCTCGGAAAATTGGATGGTACCATCACTTGGAGTTGCAGCGTGATGATAGCCAGGTGCGCTTCCAGCTTCCGACATAGCTAAACCCGCCCCAGCGCCACTCGACAAATTCGTCGATGCTTTGCGGCCAGCGGAGGTCGTTCCCCATCCCCGATATCCGGTTGTGTCATCCTTGGGTTCGAATGCAGCGCCGCCGCCCATGATGGGCGGTAGTGTCGGGTCGTTGTTTGGGTTGAATCCGTACTCCTCCACCTCTTTTCTACGTTCTTCCTCCGCCGCTTTCTTTGCCTTCCATTTGCGCCAGAAGTACAAGGCAGCCAGGATGATCAAAGCCACAGAGACGACCGGTACGACTACCGCTACCGCAATTGTGCCACCAGCAGAGAGTCCAGAACTACCCGAGCTTCCTCCTGTGGACGATGCAGTCGCGGACGATCCAGACGATGTAGCTGTCACTCCGTTGGCTGAGTTTCCGGTCGGGAGAGTCTGAGACGTAGATTCTGTCGAAGTAACGTAAACGGTCTTCGCCCCAGTATCTGTATTGGCAGGTGTGGCAGTAGAGATAGATGTGATGACGCTGTCGGGGGTTCGAGAGGTTTCGGAACTGGTGGATTGTGTGGTCTGCGCAGTCGTGGCGGATGAAGTGCTTGAAGTGGTTGAAGTGCTTGTGCTACTCGTAGTGCTAGTCGTTGATGGTTCTGTCGGGGCGGACGTCGTGGAAGTCGTTGATGAGGTGGTCGAGGACGTTGAAGTTGGCTCGGAAGTGGTGGTGGGTGCAGTCGGCGTCTGCTCTGCGGTTGTTTGGGCGGGCGTACCGCCATTGGCGTTGGCACTCGTCGGAGCCGCCTGTACTGTTCCTATAAATTAGTTACTTGACCGTTTGATCACGATTGAACAACGATGTTGAAAGTGAATGGGACCATCGTGAACAGGCTGGCTAATCCGTACCAGAAGACATGATTGAGTAGCTTTCCTCAACTAATATGACCAGAAAATTCTCTCTCTTCAAGACAAGTCTAATGGCACAATTGGCAGCGCAAATCCAGACGCGTAGATAGAGTGGATATAGGTGTCTTGTCTTTGGACGTGATGGCCCTTCTAACTAAGATGTAGGGTCGAGTAATTCACTTTCTCAACGTTGATGGGGGTATCAGCAGACCGAAGATTGACCGATCGTGATTTCGTGGAGGGAGAGCGTTGGTCCGGAGTTCCATCAACCTTTTAGGGAAACATAAGAGTATGAGAGGTAAAAATTAATAATAATGAGTGAAAGAAGAAATGATAAAGAATGGCTGTCGAACCCAGCAAAGTAACGATTGCGCGCACAGCGATTATAGGCGTTGCAGTCAAGATGTGGTCAGAAGTCAAGGCCGACGGAGGTACAGTTTGCGAGACGGTTGATGATGATCAGGGGGCAAAAGGAAATGGAAACGTCCACCGCGAAGACACAGGTAAACCTGACAGGACCTTGACAGGTACCTACACAGGCTCCATGAGACGACAGTAGATGACAATAATCGGAGATAGATGATAATACAGATATAATGGTAATGATAAGGCTAATCCCACAGTTTGATTGAGAAGGGGAACGGTTCGAAGGACGAAGGAGAGACGAGGTAGAAGGAAAGGAATGAATGAAGTGAGAGTGGAGATGCAGCGAATATCTAGTAATAATACAGATGGATCATGGATCATGAATGGTGATTGTTACCTTTAGATCGTTGAAGCCGGTTTCTCTAGTGGTATTCATCCCTAGTGACTTTTAAGTGGGCTCAGACTCTCAATATACCGTACTCTGTATGTATGTTCCTGTTAGCGAATGTGCATCCGAAGTAGTAGCTGGCTATTTATTGACCCATTAAAGGCTTCTAACTTGAAACCAGTACCCATTGGAAGTCTTGGCGATTGCTCTGACTCGCACTTAGGACATGTCGCCAAATAAAACTACTACTATCGTCAACCATCCCCATGCACATAATTAAAAACAAATGTCCAACAGTTAGGTACCAGTACCACTAAGGTACTGAATTAGGTATGCTCGCTATTGATTACCATTTACCACAGGCCCATGGAACCCATGGTGCTCCGAAACTCCAGTATTATTGGCAAAAGACAAATGCGGCCATGCGGCGAAGGGATCCGATCCTGAGTACATACGGGAATCGGGAATGGAAAGTGAGGAGTCACCTCTGCAAGCCTCTCCTGCAACCAGCATGTGTCTTTGATAGAAAGGTCGCTTTCGTGTTTTATCAAGGGAAGTAAGTCAGTATCTTCAATGCTCTCAGCAACAAGGCATTTTCTTAACCAAACATCTGGGACTGGTGCTGGCCTTTCCTTGGTGTTTGCGTCAACGGTATCCACACAGAATTTAGTTCACTTAATATGTTCATACACAGCAGATACACAGTACTTACTACCTTGTCTACTCAGTATCTAGATGAGTGTCTCGATGAGCATCTATTATCTAGTTGCCTACTGACAGATGCTTGACGGACCCAAAGCACTAATTTAGTGGTCTTGAAGTAGAATATCTTCTTGGATTGGTGGATAACCAAACAAACTCTTCTATTAGATAGTATCCATATGGATAGGTCATGTAGTAAATGACTGAACAGCAGCATTATGTTTTCTATTTTTGTTCTCTCACTGTCAGCATTATCTCTACTTTCTTACAAGGAACTTTTCTCTCTCTCCCTCTCTTTCTTTTTCTTCTGTGCGTCTAATAATGCTTCAACGTTGACCTCACATTGAATTGTGGAAAAGCAGACCTCCGAATATTCGGTAGAGACACGCTTTTTGGCAGACAGATTCTGGTTTAGATCAGATGATTATGAAATACTCTCAGGCCATAATCCTAATTCGCTGCGCTGAACGGATCACCTCAGCTCATATCCATGGATACCTTAGGATAATGACTGCAACAGTGCCAGCACGTATGACTACTTACCTCCATCGGAGTTAGCTGATCATTTTGTACCATGGATGAAGGGCATCTCCTTTCCCAAAACCAAGGTTACCCTCGCACAAGTTCACAGCAATAAATATAACTAAGTAACCAGCAGCTCTTCACTGTTTGCTCAGATCTTAGCTAAAATTGGGTATCCATTATTCATAAGCCAGGACGCATCGTAGAGTTCGCACTTATTCATCAGAATACTAATAGAGTTGTGAATCCCATTCTCACCATAGATAATCCTCATGAATCTATTCAAGTAGTCTGGCAATACATGCAATTCATCTATTTCAACTCTTACCTGATTTTGTCACTTGCATATTCATCGTAAAAGTTGCTGCTTGAGAGAGCAGATCGAGCTGTAATTTCTGATATATCTGGAGACTGAAAATGGGGAAGCCTCAGAACACATGTTTATTCAGATGAACAAGTCATATGGAGGCCGTGATGATCTCCCTATGTAGAGCCAGTGTCGCTCTGAATCCAGATATTCAACACAGAAAATTAATACCAGCGCGGGCCAGAGTCCAAGCCAAGGAGCCATCATCTCCCCTCCGATTCCTTGAAGGATGATCTCAAGTGTGGGAGATAGTAGGTGAAAGAATCAAAGTATGGTCTATTTCTCAACGAGCCCGATTCGCGCCGCTCAAAAAGAAGAATTCAAACAACATAGCCTGAGACGCCTGACGGCACAAAGCCATGCTCGACTTACTGCTCTAAAGAACAGTATGCGGAAAGCTGGAAACGATCACAACCACACTAACAGAACAAAGCCCCATTCGCAGACAGCATCTTAAACTTTCAACTTGCAAAGTAACGCCGCCAGAGCCTTGAAATCAAGTAGATAGTAGAAGATGGGAGAATAGAAAAAAGATCCAGCTTCATATATCTTATGCACGCCATGGACGTCGAATTGACAGCAAAATCGATCCCAGCCTCTGGGGAGACAGCGCCCATTTCGGAAGAAAGAACAAGAGGAAGGTCGTGAAGTAGTCTAGCGCGACATTGTGGAAAAAGATCCATCACCTGGAGGAACAGAAGATCAAAGCTTGACGAAGCTTTCTATGTTTGCCGCATATCCCATGAGGGACGAAGATTGGACATCAAGTCGTCTTTCGTACCTACAGTCTCTGGGGGAAGCCGACTGACACGATACGCACCCGTACGAATGTTATGCAAATGAGCGGCGGAGATTCCTGTGCGGTTACTATGAATGCTGCCAGCATCGCTTGCAGTCTCTGCATTCTTGAATCGAGGCGGAGGCGCGAAATCAAGGTTATCGAAGGTTCCTGATTTACGCAATGCATGCCTAAGGAGATCGTTAGTTTTATCATCCAGATATTACTTGAATGCATAGACTTACGGGCTTGGTATCGCTGCGAGCTCATCGAAAGCGGAGGCAAGAGGTGTACGAGCAGGTGCTAGCGGAGTGTAAGGCCGCAGTCCACCAAGAGGGGTCTCTGCTCGTCCTTCTTTTTGGTCTTTGAAGTTTCTGCCTGGGGCGTACTCGGCAGCAATCATAAGGGAATCGTCTTTCAGCAAGTGAGGGGAAGGTAGAACTTGAAGTGGTGACGGCGGCGGCATTGGCTTGCGAGGTGCTCGAGGCCCGGGCAACCGATGAGAAGCCGAAGAGAAAGCACGAGGCCCCGGATAGTTGAACCGATCGCCGGCACCACCCACAGAGCCGCTAGCCATATGCCTGGCAGCTCCTTGGAAGCGGGGTGGTGCGCGTGGGGGCGGCGTCATGGCACGACGATGGACGGGCTCAGCGAATGGTGCTGGAACCGGATCATAGTAATCACCAGTAGTAGGATCGTAGACGTAGCCACCATCCTGGAAGGATTCTGGACCGTAGTCCTCATAGATGGTTTCCCTGCCCGTCTTAGACTCGTCGAAGTACTCCTTGTAAAACGACCGAATACGGTTGGCACGCTGCTCGGGATTGTCTGATGGATCCTCTGGGGGCAGAGGGCGAAGTCCCAGAGTGAACCGACGAGTATCACGACGGACATCAAGGGTTTGATTCTGAGACTGCGGCGGCTCCTGGGGGATAGGAGGAGCTGCTGCATGATTTGGGGCCGCGTCACGCTTCTGGGCATCTTCGGTCCCGTAGACGTTCACTGCCGGGATCTCGGGATAAGACTTTCTATTATCACCGTAGTCGCTCGCTGCATCGCTCACGGGAAGTGAAATCCGAGGTGTTGGCGTGAACGGTGTCTGCTTTGAAGGCGCGGTTGATTCAAGATTGGTCGGCAGAGCTTCATGAATGGGACGATTCTGTTGTTCATGAATGTCGAGATGCAGCTCCAATGAAGGGTCCACAGCGTTCTTGGGAGGTTGTCGAGGCAAATTGTCGTGGCGGGCCGTCGAGGATGATATGTCCTCGTCGCCATCGTCCTGGCCACCTGGCGCTGGACTTGGTCCACGACTACCGCTGACTCCCGGTATGTGAACAGGACTCAAACTCCGTGGCAGATTCAACTGCAATCCCACATCCTGTCCATTTCCTTGGCCCAGCGGACTGTGCAAGCTACCACTGTCCGAAGGAGCATTGTACAGTGGCGGTGACGAACGTGAAATTCTCTGGGCGTTCTGCAGTAAACCTTGGTTCATGTCATCTCCTCGAAGGCTGGCTTTACTCTGCGATCTGGAGAATCCCGACGTGTCATCGTGAAATCCCCTCGGCTGCGATCTGACAGACGCATTATCACCGAGGAATGAAGTCGCATGGCGGTATTTATCGTCATCACCAATCATAGATCTTGAAAGAGAGTGTAATGACTCCCGGGAACCATGTAGACCAGGAGGAAGGAGGTAGGGACTTGGGCCTATGTCGAGGGACATTCCTTTGGTATGAAGGTTGCTGCCTTTCTCTGCTTGTGTCATTGGTTTAGGCCCCGCTCTGGGTTCCAGATCTAAGCCAAAATCGAGAGATTTATGCTTGTCATTGGCATCTTCCTGTCGGAGCTTCTTCACATTCCGCCGATGGAGATAAAATAGGACGATAATGGCGCATACAATTGGGATTCTGGTCGCTCATCAGCCCACGGGTAAGAAACAGACCAAGAATGAGAACTCCACGTACACTGCGCCTAGTACAATCGGCAAGGTCGTCGTACTAGACGAACTTGTATATTTCTCGCACGCACTGGAGGTGTCACCCTCAGGACAACGGGTGCTTGTAGTCGTCGTAGATGTCGAAGGCACCCTTTTCACAAGGGTTGGATCTTCAGTGCCAATCAAGACCGGCACACGGTCTCGAGGCACAATGTCTGGTCGACGGGGCGGGGACCGCATGACCATGTGGGTACCATGACGGGGAAGATGGTGATGTTGGTGATGATGATGCATGGTCGTCCTAACTCGTCTGGTCTCAATGACTTTTGGAGTCGGACGGCCGATACAAAGGTCTCCAAGGTGAGTGGACCACTATAGTCGTAGGATTGATTCGAAGGGCGGGGATTGCAAGGAATAGCGAGGACCAGCGATCAAATCCAACAATCGACGATCTCTAATCATGAACGCAAAAGTACGGGTGACATTAGCTGAGCAAACAAAAAGCTTATAGACAGGCCAGAGATGTGAGGATATCGATGGACAGATTGGATTAGCAAGCTAACGAGAGCAGATGCGGCGCCGAAATTGACACTCTTCGACCAAGGAGCGAACGGGAACGATTCTTTCCCTAAAGGAGTGGAAGCTGAAGGCCAGCAGACTTGAATAAATGAGTGTGAATGATCTCCGCGGTGAGACCAAGTTGGAGGTAGGGAGGGTTGCGGGAAAAGGCTAGAGAAACTGAACCAACAAGCAAGCAAAAAGGAATGGACAGGATGATAATAATAATGGAAGAGAAGGAATAAGAAAAGAGAGAACGACTAAGGGGAGATAGCAACTTAGCAAGTGAGGTAGCGCAGAGATGAGGAGACAGTAACAATAACAATACCCATACTAGTCACTTGTGCTAAGCTTGCCCATACCTCCCTAGCCTCACCTAGAGGTAATATTCAAGATCCATAACGATAAAACGTGTAGATCCTTCAGGCGCAGTGAATTTCAGCTATTGCCCTGGTTATTTTATGATGATGAAGTTCTAAAGACTTTCTAGGTTCATTAACTAGATACTGTACCACAGCATTAAGTTAGTAGTAAATAGATAGGAGTCCAGCAAGATACATTACTAAGACAGCATAGCTTAACACAGTATAGTAGGTAAGGTAAGGTAGTGCTTGAGTGTGGAGTAGTACAAACAATTTCAGGTACGGCTGTGTATGAACCAGGTGCCTCAGTACGGTACCTTCCTAAGGTTACCTACAGGTAAAGGTAAGGAGTGAGAGATCAGGGGTTTCCCCAGGTAGCTTACTTTGTAGGTAGTTCATGCAAAGTACTCCGTACTGCTGTACTCTATACTTGATACTCTGTACCTGCTTCATACATGATACTAACTCTGCACTCTAGGAGATGACAACTCTTCCATACTCTCTCAAGGTTGTGTCGAGAGACAGAAACTGCAAGATAGGTAAGGTCCCGTCCCTTGGTACCTCTAGTCAGGTACGGATACCAATCATACAAGACTGGTACCTGAAAAGTGGCGACGGAATGAACAGCCCAAGTTTCATTGGCCCCACTTGAACCCCCTTAATTGAGAATTATTGGTGGTTTTGCGTAAAATAAATATTAATAGCATGTCAGTTCAGGGGTAAGACTTTTGTGTACTGTTGATGATAGACAGAGTCTAGACTACCTATCTGTAAGACTTCTACATCTGTGGAGACTACCTAGGTAGATATGTTGTCTAGATACTCCATACACGGAGTAAAAGGGTCAACAAACCATGCTTATACTTATCTAGATATTTACAGGAGGAACTACCATAGTAATTCAACCATATTAGTCTTTATCATTGACTGTCTTTTCCATCTAGTTGGGGAGCTGTAAGATTAGGTTATAGGCTGCTTCCCTGGGATTACTCTAAGGGAGTGCATTCTTACACATGCTTCTCTCTTGTGCAGCATCATTTGGTTCTTATGAAGCCATTATTATTAGGATTCATTAAGGCCATTAAAATATAATGCTACTCATGCATACTACCTAGTTTGCTTGGAACAATCTATGGAATAGTTGCTAATGAACTAGATGGCCTAATAATAATTACAACAATAATGGTTCCTTGACCCTGTTCGGCATTTTCAACCCAATCAGTTATCCCGCAGTAGAGAGGTATATGAGCCTTAATCTCCGGAGTAGTTATGTGAGGGCATCGACGGCCGCCCTTATTATTATTGCCTGAATGATTCAAGGCTGCCTGCTGCGTGGTTGAGACAAATTGTTCGCCCTTGAGGACATGGAAGCTACCTACACTCCTTGGTATGTATACGGAGTACCCTGAGGAAGCTTATAGGCGCAGAGAGTACGGAGTACTACGAAATTGAATCAAAGCTTCAACTGATGCGTGTGCCTCGAGTTCATTTATTTCCTCTCCAAATTATCAGTCAGACCTCTTACCACTTACCATCAATTGTCCTGTTATCTGATGGAGTCGGCTGTGAAGCTGACTTCAAGAATAAGTAGCATATTCTATTTACCGGGGCTTAATTCTACTGAAGCTCTACTTTTATGTAAAAATGTCTCACTATCATCCTAGTATTTCCTGACGGTCTAGAATTTACTACAACTTCTACATTTCTCTCCCCCTTCAGTTTCTGCAGCATCATGACGTCAAAAGCAGAGACTTCCCAGTGTAGCCGACACCATCGGATTGTTGTCTGACCTGCCATACGAAGCAGTACTCCGTTGTAGCATCAAACTTATAGTCCAGACATATTGGCTACGCCTATCTGCTGCTCTTCTTCGTTGCTCTAAATGCTTCCTCTATTCTTCAAAAGTTAAAGGAGAAGGTGGAATGGGATGCGCCCCTCTGTCCCTTGAAGATCATTCGGTGATTTTGGGCATGAACCTGGCCACAAAAGTCATGTCTTTTTGTTTAGGAGACTAGACTTATTGCCTCCTATCACAGCAACTAGGTAATGGTGCTACTACTGTTACATAGTACTTACCTACCGAACTACATGACTGATTGCTTACCTGATGATGATGGCGATGATGATGCCTGAACCAACCTTGGCCACTTTCTATTCCTGTGTGCCTCATCTTGGCTAAATCAAAACAACCCGAACAAAGATTGGCAATTCTTTAAGAAGAATATCTCTATCCGTGTACTGCTTGTTATGTCTTGCATTACAAAAAACTAGAGCCTTTACAGTGGCCTCATGGAGCAAAGCGAAGCACAAAGAGCCTCGGGGGGGGGAGATGAAGATTCTCGTGTCGGGATTTTCTCCGAAGAGGCGGCTTGAGATCATCTTCAAGTAAGTCCAATTGCCGCCATGGTTGGGTTACAAGCCCACTTGAATCGCGTACCTTAGCTTCGCACAGTCTAGTTCATTCGCCTCTTCCTTCAAGTGGACGCCCGTACGATGACTGCTTTGAAAATCTTGTCTCGAACTAAATTCACCCTATCGATATGTTATAAACACTCCTCCTTCCTTCATGCCTCGCGCAAGAAGAGAATTCTCCTAATTTCTGCTATGATCTCCAACACTTGGCTTCTAGGCTGCGTGCGTCATTGCCCGCATGGATTCATTGTCGCGGGATCTCGAAAAGGCTGAGCTGGAGGCATACCGTCCACCAAGCCACCGTCAGAGCCTCAGTCATGGCAGCCGTGCCTCTCGGTCTGACTCCCTCTCATCCTCAGTCACCTCTTCCAGCTCGTCGTCAGAATCGCAAGAGGGTGACTACTACTTGTCGCAGATTCAGACTGCCCAGACGCTACGAGGTACTGGTCTAGAACGACATCCAACAGCACTCAGTCGCATTGCAACTCAGAGAAGCCAGCATAGCGCCACTGTGGGTGCTCTCAAACCAATAGTGTCAAAGAGACCTCTGCCAGAATTTGGCGCAGGAAAGCCCTATCCCCCGCCGCTTCCAGAGAGAGAAGAATATGTCGTCGAGTTTGCTGGTCCGGATGATCCCCTGCATCCTCAGAACTGGTCTATCAAGAAGAAGTAAGTCACTTCGAGGTCGCGTCGCTCACCCCAGAAGACTAATGCCAACTTGCCTCCGCGTATAGGATTGCAGTTTCCGCCATGCTGGCATACACGACTTTCAATGCGACTTTCACAAGCAGCATCTACTCTACCGCCAATTCGGTTGTGTCATCGAAGTTTCATGTCTCGACCGAAGTAGGTACTTTGGGCCTGTCGCTGTATGTCTTGGGGTTTGCGTGTGGCCCGACATTTTTCTCGCCATTGTCTGAGCTTCAAGGCCGGCGTCTACCCATTCTGATTGGCATGTTCGGCTTTACCGTCTTCCAGTTTGCAGTGGCTACCGCGGAAAACCTCCAAACGCTAATAATATGTCGCTTTTTCGGTGGCTTTTTCGGATCGTGTCCCATCGCTGTTGTTGCGGCGGTGTTCTCTGATATCTATGACAACCGCCATCGAGGCCTCGCGATCACGCTTTTTACCATGACAGTCTTTACCGGCCCGCTCTTTGCTCCTTTCATTGGTGGCTTCATCGTTGAAAGTTATCTGGGCTGGCGTTGGACGGAATACCTCACTGGAATCATGGGCGCCTCGGCTTTTGTTCTGGATTTGTTCTTTCTGGAGGAGACATATCCTCCAGTCGTGCTAATTGGGAAGGCTGCTGAACTTCGTCGGCGAACGAGAAATTGGGGCATTCACGCGAAGCAAGAGGAAATCGAGGTTGAATTTGGAGAGCTCATCCGCAAGAATTTTAGTCGTCCACTGCGGATCTTGTTCACCGAACCGATCGTGCTCCTGCTGAGTATCTACATGGCATTCCTCTATGGCTTGCTATATCTGTTCTTGACCGCATATCCAATTGTCTTTCAGCGGATCCACGGTTTCAGTAAGGGCATTGGTGGCCTTCCTTATTTTGGGATAATCATCGGCGAATTTTTGGGCGGAATATTTATTATTATGCTCCAGCCCTGGTATAACAGACGACTGAGTGCGAATAAGGACATACCCATCCCCGAATGGCGTCTACCCCCAGCCATTCTAGGTGGGCTGGCCTTTGCCGGCGGTCTCTTCTGGTTCGGTTGGTCCGGGTACAGATCTGATATACATTGGATCGTGCCAACCCTGTCGGGTCTCCTGACCGGATTCGGCCTTTTCTGCATTTTTCTGCAATGTCTCAACTATATTGTTGACGCATATCTCGTCTTGTATGGTGCTCTCTTCAATACCTCTCCCTCGGAAGCTATGCTGATATCTTCTCACCTAGTGCTGCTTCCGCCCTGGCTGCAAATAGTGTTCTGCGTTCTATAGCTGGTGCAGGATTCCCACTTTTTTCAACCTATATGGTACGTTCGACCTTCCTTGCTTATTCCTCCTTTTGACGCTTCGATTCGTTCCCTGACACGCGCACAGTTTGATGCTCTAGGCGTCAACTGGACTGGAACTCTTCTTGGATGCGTCGCGGCCATCCTGATGCCTATTCCGCTCCTCTTCTACTTGTACGGACACAAGATCCGTGCGAAGAGCAAGTTCGCAATGGAATACATTGTAGCCGTCCAGGCTCACAATGATGAGCACACGGAATGACAACCTTCATCTACCTCAGAACGGACACAGTGGACAGCTCATTCAGGAGATGAGAAGAATCACGGATGCTGTATGCGAGTCTGATGAACTTGGAACCACCATGGTGGAGCATCTGGAATAACTTGTTCGTACCGTGTCGCTTGCTGAGTGTCACGATTCCTACTGTGTCATGGGGCAGGACCACGTTCGAAGATTTTCGTTATTTGACTTGCGATACCCCTATGGCTTGGATTTTCGTTGGCCTTCGGCGTGGCAGCGGATGGCTTTTGTACAAGGTCATTAATCTTGACGACAATAAGACAATGTGTGTATTTATTCGAATCCAGAAGGAAAAAAACTCCTAGATCCCGAATCTCGTATGAGATTGCTCTTCAAAAACATATCGGCGTTTACTTCCTATGGAGACACTGAACGCGGCAGATACTGGAATACTATCACTTCGTTCCCTGGTTTTTTATTACATTATGTACCTTTTTTTTTTTCTACTCTAGTAAGATAATGTCAGATCAACTTCAACCAGAGTAACATATGGTCGTTGATCCTTAATGTCGACTCCAATGTCGATACTGCCTCGCCTGCCTGGCGCGTGTTGTGCTATTCAAGGCGACGGAGCACCAGCACAATTATTGCCTTCAGCGAAGGTGTAAAAAGACGCAAAACCCAGAATGAACCCAGGAAACTGTCAGACAAGACCGCCATTTTGTGGCACGGAAGAAAAGGTCAACGTCAAACAGAAGAAAGGAAATCATGAAAAAGACGAGGAAGGGAAATTAACAGGTTGATGGTGCCCATACAGGAATAGACAAGGAAAATGACATCGGGCGGAAATGTACACCAACACCACTAATACAAGATGAAGACCTGTTCAGAGAGAAGAAATTTTTCCAAGACAGAGTTAACGGCGTGACATTCCAGAAAGGCAGAGGGTTAGCGGCCGATGGGGGTCTCGGGTTCGGGCACGTAAAGAAGGAGATGGTTCTATTCACGTCATTTCATAATGCTCAAGTCAATCGTCCGAGATTAAGGAACAAGGATGTACATGAGAGATAGAGAAGGAGAGAGAGAGAGGAAATGCGTATAGAGTGACGTCATGTCGACCGTAGAAATTGATGCATCTCTAATCGACACAGTGGGTTTCGTAAATCAAGTGGTTATCATCAGTAGGTTGATCGAAAATCCGGCTGAATGGCGGATCAGAAGAGTGCGCTTTGTCGTCGGGGGTCGTCATCACACCCTCCTCCTTGCGAATAACTTCTTTCAGCGCTCGGGTTACCACACCAGCTCGTATGACAAGATCACGGAGAGACTGCGTATCAAAAGGGAGCTTTTTGGAGCGCGGACAATGAGGACTCTGGAGAGTGGGGTCATGTGAAACGCGTTGTTGATAGATCAGATCCAGAACCGATTTCGCTTTCGTAGACGTGTCACAAGAAACGTTGAGATTCGGATGTAACTTTTCTGAAAGCGAAGCTCGCCAGGAATCCCCGCTTGTCCGCTTCGACGGATCTGCTAGGTTGGACGACTCGCCTTCAGAGTCATCGAAACTGAAAGTAAGGGAGGACGGTGATCTTGGAGGGGAATCATTGTTTTCCTCATCGTCAAGTGTGGCTAGATTGACGATACCCTCAGCCTCCTGCCAAAGTTCGCTCGAGGGACCTTGAACTATTTTCAAAAAGCTGGCCCGGTGACGAAGACGTTTAAGCTCCTCAACTAGTAAGGTCAATTCCTGAACTTGCCCGAACTGTCCGTGAAGGCTCGCTTGACGTTCCAGGATGGCTGCAGGAACTATCATACCCCGTCGAGAACTTGTTCTACTTGGTCTCAGATTTTCGTTGTCCTCTTCCGCATCGTCGAACTCGAAGTCGCTATCCCAATCCTCGCTAACACCTTTACTACCCAAGCCCCAAGTGCCAAATTTCCCAGAGGTTTGACGCGATTCACAAGCGATCATAGGGTCTCTCGACACAGGAACACTCTGGCTGCGAAGATGCAATGTATTTGGAGCCCTCCGCCCTGGAGCACGACTGCCACGGAACTCAGGTCCATTTTTCCCGTGGACAGTTCGGGGTCTTTCGTCCAATCCCAGGGCATCACGGTCGTTTCGAGACTGTTCCGACCAGTCAAAGATGTTCATTTTTCGGCATGACCCAAGCGATTCTTGAGAAATGCTGCGCAATTTGTGCAGTGCAAACGCCTCGTCTGAAGCATGGGATGAATTTGGGTGAACCTGAGCACGGATATCATTTCCTTCGGCGTGGATATTGGTATTTACCAGAGGACGACGGGGAAAGATGAACTGTGAATTTGTCTCACCAGGCAAGGCAGCAACCGTGCTTCGAGCATCTTCATCATCTGAAAGGTCCGATGGAAAGGATACCCTGCTGTCTTCACTGTCGTCTAGATCTGCCGTCTCACGGGCCCTAGGCGCTGCACCAGCAACTGGATTGTTATCAATTTCCAAGTCGCATAGAGGGGGAGTCAGTCGATGTGGCATTCTAGGACCGCGAGGCTCAAACGCTTCGATCCTAATCTCGTGGCTCGCAAGACCCTCTACTGAATCCTTGTCAAACATGGTTTCAATTCGCGAGCCCTGAAAACCGGAGTTGCTACCAATTGTGAAGTGAGTGCGGATTGAGTCAAATGCGGTATCAGTCAAGAAATCTGTTTCGTCTTCATCGCCAGACGTAAAAATACGAGTATCATCAGAACCCATCGCGGATGAAGCTGGATCAGAGGCCGCGATTGAATGGCGCTTGGGACGTTGGCGGACGGACCACGGGAAAGTCAAGTCAGAGGTGCGAAAAAATGCATTCTGATATGCTGACAGTGCTACCGCGTCCGATGTCAAGGGGCGGTTCCCGATATCCCGACAGAGACCCAGTTCCGCTCTGTACTCTCGAAGATATGAAGGCGTAACAGAACGCCGCGATCTCATGATCTCTGCTGTCAAGAAATTAGGATATCCTGCCTTGAATGCGTCAGGAGGCCGACGGAAGATGTTTGGGTCGGTGATGTTACGCTTCCCATTGGATTGTCTCGGATCCGAGGTGACTGCTTTCGAATTCAATGATTCTGGGAAGGGTGTCGATATTGCTCTCCTCCTTGGCCAGACCGAAGGTCCACTATTGAGCTGCTCGGAACCTGCTGTCCTTGAGCTTTTTCCAGGCGACTTCGGGTCTGCTTCGTCAAGTACAATTGAAGAAGGGCCTCCGTTGCTTTCCAGTAGGGAAGGTGCGTCTCGGGCACGCGGTGGATCATTAAGTTTGAAGGGGTCTCGAAACTGGACTGCAGAGGCAGGAGCAAACTCATCCGAAGTGATGTTTATTGCAGGTTCTTTCATCGTGATTGAGGTCGCCAGAAGAAGCGCTGGGATGGCATCCGGGCTCGGTAGGATCCGCCGTAGTGCTTGTTCCTTCGGCCTTGTTGCAGTGGACAGTCTTCGGGCGAGTCTTTCGGTCAACCCATCCAGACTGGCTTTTAGATATGGTTGCCATGCGCCCCCCTCAACATCAATGGAGGAGCCAGCCTCGATAGAATGTGACGGGGGATCTATGATAAAACCAGGCTCAAAGTTTAAGCTGTGAGTAGCTCTGTGCCGAAGTACTTCGGATCGTTGATAGCTCGTCGCAGGTCTACGCAATTGCGAAGGCGCCCAGGGCGATGATGGCGCATGCGCGGATGAAGGCAGAGCATTGGAATGCTGTGAGGGTGGTCGCTTCACAAGCTTGTTCGGTACTCTGCGCTGACTGGACAGTCGTGATAAGCTTGGACTTGCGGGGTCGTTGGATGATGGAGACAAGGGACCATGATTTAAGAGCCGGCTCTCCTGCGGCTGGATCGACAGACGTCGCAACCAAGAAGAGGAGGGTCGTCGGGAATGCGAGGGAGTATCCCTGTCCTCTTTTAGTCGCGAAGGTGGAGTGGTCATTGTATGACCTCGGCGCCGACGTATCACACCCGCAAATGAAGACTTTCTCCGAGGTCGTGAGTCCCCGGAATTAACCTCAGGTAAAGCGCCATCGCTGTGAGGCTGGGGAGACTCTGTGATATGACGTGTTTTAACATCGGAGAGTGTGGAGGGGAAATAAGGAGAATCTGGAGTTGTGGTACCGAAAGCCGGCGATACGGTATCGTCTGCTGTAGGCGCACAATAATCACGCAGGAGGGTCTTTCTTCGAAATCTCCCTGGCTTGGAGGAAGGTCGATCTACGCGACCTAGAGCGAAACCGGTCGCTGCAATACCGACAGTGCTGATCGCACAGAGCTGACAGAAAGCAAGACGAGTTAGTGTCAGGTCAGTCAAGCGGTGGTCGATCGCAAAGTCCAGAGACACAAAACACAAAGCTTTGCCGCTTGTAAGTCACGCGCAGAGCTTCCTACTGGCGCTCAATGGTGTTTTGATTCCTTTCCTTGGAGAGAAAATGGAATTTATGACAGGAAAATGTCGATACCACAAAGGATGAGGGAAGCGGCGGACTTACAGTAGAAACATGCTCCATCCTCAGAGGGTGCTGAGAACAGTGTCAGGCACCACAGAACTCAGTCCAGCCACATGGGACATTCCTGTCTGCATAATCATGCACAAGAAGGAATAATCTGTGGAGAAATAGAGCTCAATAGAAGCATGTAGAGAAGAATGCGACAGTTGAATCAAGCAAGCAAGTGGCAGTTGTAAAAGAGTGAGATGTGGAAAGCTGTATGAAGATACGCCCGCTGTCGTCGAGCGCAATAACAATAATAACAAGAAGCGGAGATTGTCTTGGGGTTAGGGAGGGGCTGCTGCAGCTGAGGCGAAATGTCAATGTAGGTACGGGAGTACACTGCAAGGAAGTGAAAGAATGGGGGAGGGGGAGGTTCGTTAAGAATGCAAGAATAAGACAATTGTAGTAGTAGAAACTAAAAATAATAAGGAGAGAAGGATAATCATGAAAGAATCAGATTCTAGCTTCCCTGCTCTTTTCTTTGCAGAAAATCGTGGTGTAAGGAGCTTTGCTCCCCAGAATGAGCAGCTGGGAAGGATATGGCTTAAGGAACAGGAAATCCTCAAATCGACCACAGACAAAGAGTACAGAAGGTGGTTAGACAGGTATGTAAGTAAGGTAGGTAGGTACCTTCAAACAATTTAACAACTTTTATTGACTGGGCATTTTTAGCTTCGACTCCTCCCACGGGCGATATTCTTCTGGTTCTAGTCTAACTTTGTCCTTGACTCCTTGTCCCTTTTTTTACACTTGGGTGGATAGTGGTATCCAGTGCGGAATATCTAGAGTCTAGATACAGTAGATAGTTAATGCTTGGTTAGTTCTATGGTCATGCTAGGAGGTTGTCCACTCTCCAAGATTCCCATCTGGCAAGGCATTAGCTATTCCCAATGACAGATGATTCAATCAAGAATTTGATAGTACTACTCCGTACATTAATTACGATCGTAGTCCTTGCCTCTTAAATCAAAGGTTATTCTAAGAATAACAAGCTCAAACAAGTGATAGATCACTACAATCTCAAGGGCCACTGTGCATTGTTTACCTCATCTAGCGAAAGTTTCTACGGCAGTACTCCGTACAAAGCAATGGGTTCACAAGAAAGGAGGTCACCGCCATAAGATCTCGGCAAGGTTTAGACTTTAGACAGTGGTCGAGTTTGCAAATCTGGTGAACACACTGCTGCATTCATCCGTTATACGAAAGTCCATAAGTTGTCTTCTGTCTCCTGTGAAGCTTAGACTAAGGTATGGACTATGGAGCTTGCATGCAGTCCCCATATGGACAGAGCCACAAGCATCTTTAGGTAGAGGAAGGAACTCGTGAGCATGAAATGCGGCCAGCCAGTTGAGGTGACAACAATTGGACCCACGACCGGCAAGGTAGTAACCCTCACACTGGTTACCATGGATATTGATTCAAGGGAAGGATTATCAAGGACAATTTATTTGTCTCTATTTTTCTTTATTATTACTAGCCATCATAACGTCAAGAATCATTGGTGCATCATTATTTGTGATTGAACCTGAGTAGCTGCAGGTGGGAGGAGCTGGAACATTAGCGCGCACGATCTTGCTAGCCAGCAATCTCGATCAATGGAGGAGCGGGATCGGAATTTTGTTAGCACTCCAATATTAATACTTCGTACTTAGTTAGTTACATCCACATTAATAATATTAGCCAGGGATCATTTCAGCTCCCTTGAATCCTCAGCCCTCTCTCTGTCCCTTACATTCCTCATGATGACGATGAAGGGCTAGAGGACTCTCAATTAATCATGCTTTATTGGATTGTTAACTTTCTGCCATAAACAGGGACAGTTTCGTATGTGATAATCTTTGTGCCCCATTCGTTGTCCGTTGTTGGTACTACTATCTGGATTGAAGAGGAGCTTGAGCTTGAGCTTTTCTAGGCAATTTCCGGTCCAGGAAGGCTGTAATGACTAGAAAGTAATCATCATAATCATGAATCATAACTGATTATCTAGAGGATATCTCCGATTCTCCACCTTCTGAGGCTTTTTTCCCCCCTCGTTAAAATCTGATGGCTGGGGGGAACCGGTTGATAAACTAGGCCAAAGAACTCCCTCGGCCAAATTTCTAATTTAGCGTTCTATCGTCAAGCGAGCGAGGCGTTTATCTGCTAAAGAGGACAAATCAAATACTTAAGCCAGTGTGGGCGATCTTCTGGATAGGTATCTGCTTTACTCCGTAGTGCGTCACCAAACAGACGAAAGAACACCCTCTTCTATAGGTGACTTTTTAAAGTATCTCGAGTTCCTTGGAAATAACTTCCCGAGGCCCAATCTTCCACAAATCGAGGTGGATTGGACGGTTCCAACGGGCGGTGTTCCAACCTCCAACCTCTGTTATCCAAGGGAACACGCCGGATCGACCCTATTTTCCAGAATCCCGAATCCTCATTCCAGCCATCTTGGTTTCTCCGCTCATTTTTTTTGGACTTCCCGCTCATGTGGATTGTTATGACGACACAGCAGAAAAAAGTCAGAAATCCGTAGCCGATGAAAGTCCATCCACTCGAAAAGCGGCTGGTACGACTGATCTCAAATGTTTCATGCTAATTCTTGGTTACCTTTTGATTATTTATGATAAATGGTCTCATGTCTTTGGATTCTCAATTGACTTTTGGCTCTTTTAAGTCTTAACAAATGTCAGGCCAACGGTCCAGGGTTGGTAGGCTCATCAATTGGGCAACATCTGATGCCAATCTTTTGTGATAGATCCATTGCACTAGAGACCCCTTCAGCCCTCCTGTGTGGAAGAGAACGTGGCCTGCAACTGCAACTGCTTTTTTTCTTTTTTTCTTCCTCGAGGCTGTCGAGAGGTAACAGTGTATGAATAATATCTCCGAGATTCCTTCTGATGAGTCTGGCCTCTTCCCTTCTCGGGCGCGAAACCAAAATGCCATCATAATCATCGTCGTTGAACTCATTATTGCTTCATGGGGTTACAGTGCACTTAGCCTGGTTATACACGCTAGATACTCCGTAACTGCAGTCGAAGTGCCGAAATATATATCGACCCGAGTCTTGGTGTTTCAACATTCGAGACTTCCAGATACGAGGTTGAACCAGACATTCTTCAAGTTGATCCACGTAACCTTGTCGGTGATGCCTTCGGTTGGAAAAATTGCGTCGATCCATCACGTCTAGTCCTATGATAATCCCAAGGTAGAGTCCTTCTCTGACACCTAGACTTGCTTTACACAGGACAACCTCGCTCGGTCAGGTGGGCTTCAAAGTATCTACCTACAATCGCGGCTCTCGAATTTTCAACAAAATCTCAAAGAGCTTTCTAGCTTCTGCATGCACGGATTCATGTTTCACCTGTGATTGCCCTTGTTGGGCGAGTCTTTGATGAAGAGGGCCATCACTTTGAAGGAAGGCTTACTTGCTTAAGGCAGACAACCAGTCCTCTTCAAACCATTCCAGTCTACGGAGTAGAACAGCACCGACCCTTCACTTATCTAGGGGACCTGCCAGGTAAGGGCATTTTGTCTTCTGCTAGTCAGCTTGAAGCGACCAGGCAGTTGAACTAGAATGCCCTTGTTCCGGCTTAGAAGATAGTGACAGTGACTGTCACCCCGGACAACACACATCTAGGGGTGCCATCAACACTATGAAGTAGTACTCCGGACTTCGTACTTACACCATGGATAGGCGCGCAATTATCGTACGGTAGATAGTCACTATTATTATTTAATCCTGGTAGCCGCCAATATGCTCCTAGCCTCCTGATTGGAAGAAAAACCAAGCCAGGGTTGCACGGTTCCTCGAACAACTGTCCTCCTAATGCTGATCATCATGAACTCAAACCAATGATCCTTGTCAGGCTCTACCGACTGGGCGTGACCCAACTAACAGCTAACATCGTCGTATCAAGTATATACTGGCTGCAGCATCCCTGCCATGCAGATGAAGAGAGGCTAGATAAGGCGGTCTGTGTTTCATGAAGCTGAGATATCTGCAGAGTACTTGGAGGAATAGGCATACATAGCCATTGTTGTTGTCATTGTTGCACGCTTGGGCTTCCTTTGACTCGCAGATAGTCTGCGTAAATCAATCTGAGAATGACCAATTTACAAAATCTTTCTTATAAAAATGAAAATGCGCCATTGGAAGAAACCATCCCCTCTATTTGATGTTTGCGAGAAACCCACGAAGCAGCGTCTTGGCCTTGAAGAAGACATTGGGAAGGCGGTCAGTATTGGCATAAATCCTTCAATTGTGCCTTGAACACCCAACGTGCAGGATCAATCGAGAGCATTTCAATTCCTAGTCTTTGGTTCTGATCTATAGTCATTATATTCTCATTCAACGGCCCTCTCAGACTAGAAGGACTGTTCGTAGAATAGTCAGAGTGTCTGGAGTAGCGTGCAAGACTTCAAGTCATCTAAGCCGCCGCTTCGGTACAGCTCTTCATCCACAAATCCGCCACCCAAGATCTGCCAACAACAAAAAAGACGGCGCTCCATCTGAATCGCAACAGGCGGAGTTGATAGAGCTCGCCTTTCAACGAAAATTTATAGAACTCCGGCAGACTGTCGTAGTATTGCAGCTTCCCTGCCTTCCTTTGTTCTTTTCGCATCTTTGCGACATCCCGGTCGTTGAAAATGGAGGCGGAACTCCAAGCACAGATTCCTGGCTTGGATCGTGTGATCTCGGAGTATTCTGTGGTAAGTACCCAGATTGTCTATCGTCATGCGCTTGATATTCATATCCTAACACAAACCAGGGCTATCTGACTCACGCCTCGAATGCTTATGTCGAGGATGCAAATGCTCCATCGCCATTGTCGGAAGCTGCCGACATGGTGACAGAGCTTCTTGTTTCCGCTTCTGGAGACTTCTCCGAACAGAATGAAAAAGCCATTCGGAACCTAGTCGAGAAGTTCATTTCCTCACTGAGTTCTTCTGATGGCATTGATGCAGAGCGCAGGCAGATGCCGTTCACCGCAAAGAAGCTGGACCAGGCCATTCATGTCGGCTCCCAGAGGAACATGTCCTCCACCCTCGGCCTTGCTGGAGGTGATGTGGATCTCGAGTCAGCCAACTCCAGAAAGGTAGAGTCCCGAGTGGACCGCAAGAAGCTCGAAAAAGCAGAACGGAAGATTCGTGCCAAGCAGGAGAAGAAGCAGATGAAAACAGTGCAATACGAAGCATCCCGTCTTCTCAACCAGCCAGACAGCACCATGTCCTATGAAGAGTTCTTCATGGCTGTCAACCCACTTCAGCTGGGATCGGACTCGCAGTCTAAGAGCAAAGATATCAAGATTGACAGCATCGACATTTCCGTGGGCGGTCTCCGCATCTTAACCGACGCGTCCCTTACCCTGGCTTACGGACGTCGCTATGGTCTTGTGGGTCAGAATGGTATCGGAAAGTCTACTCTCTTACGTGCTCTGAGTCGCCGAGAGGTAGCCATTCCCAGCCACATCTCAATTCTTCACGTCGAGCAAGAGGTGCGCTTATCTAGTCAGCTCTCCCTCTGGCATTTGTTGCTGACATCAGTTTTCAGATTACGGGCGATGATACCCCGGCACTCCAAGCTGTTCTGGACGCGGATGTTTGGCGGAAGCGTCTTCTTGCAGAGCAAGAGGTGGGTCCCTCTCTATGACCTCTTCCGTTGAGAGTGAGTTAGCTGACGACTTGCAGAAAATCAGCAAACAGCTTGCAGCGATTGAAGTGGAAAGATCGTCAATGGCAGACACATCGAAAGATGCTGCCAGGCTCGACCATGAGAGAGAGGGTCTCGATATGACCTTGAACGACATTTATTCCAAGCTGGCCGAGATGGAATCGGACAAGGCAGAATCTCGCGCTGCCAGTATTTTAGCCGGGCTCGGCTTCTCGCCGGAGAGACAGCAATATGCTACGAAGACGTTCTCTGGTGGTTGGCGAATGAGACTGGCCCTGGCACGGGCTTTGTTCTGCGAGCCGGACTTGCTTCTGCTTGACGGTAAGCTCCGTGCCCCTCATTTCTCAGTCAGGTATCAATGTTGTTCTAACTTGATACAGAACCTTCAAACATGTTGGACGTGCCGTCCATTACGTTCCTGTCCAATTACCTCCAGTCATATCCCAGCACTATCCTCGTAGTCTCTCACGACCGAGCGTTCCTCAACGAGGTTGCCACAGATATTGTGCACCAACATTCCGAAAGACTGGACTACTACAAGGGAGCCAACTTTGGTAAGTATTCACCCTTTGGCCTCCAATGAGATTACTAATAGGCTGCAGATTCCTTCTACGCCACCAAGGAGGAGCGGAAGAAGATGGCCAAGCGCGAATATGAAAAACAAATGGCAGAACGCGCCCATCTGCAAGGTCAGTTATTCTTTTCCCTATTGTGGCATCTGGTTGCATGTTTGCTGACGAAAGACGCCAGCCTTCATCGACAAATTCCGTTATAATGCCGCCAAGTCGTCGGAAGCGCAGTCAAGAATCAAGAAACTGGAGAGAATGCCAGTCCTGGAACCGCCAGAGAGTGACTATGTTGTCCACTTCAAGTTTCCAGATGTTGAGAAGCTTTCCCCTCCGATTGTACAAATGTCGGATGTCTCTTTCGGCTATAGTAAAGACAAACTGCTCCTCACGAACGTGGAACTCGATGTCCAGCTCGATTCCCGTATCGGTATTGTTGGGCCAAACGGTGCTGGTAAAACTACGGTGCTGAAGCTATTGACGGGTCAACTTCAGCCAACATCTGGTTTGATCTCAACGCATGCAAGATTGCGAATCGGCTACTTTGCTCAACACCATGTCGACGCGCTGGATCTTACTACTAGTGCGGTGAGCTTCATGGCCAAGACCTATCCAGGAAAGACGGATGAAGAATATAGACGGCATCTGGGAGCGTAAGTTTTGACCCAAAATTTCTTCCTATTCCCAGGTAGTCGTGTCATGTCGACTGACATTCGTCTTTAGCTTCGGTATCACCGGAACTACTGGTCTTCAGCGCATGGAGTTGTTGTCTGGAGGTCAAAAGTCGCGTGTCGCATTCGCTTGCCTGTCCTTGACTAACCCGCACATCCTTGTGCTTGACGAACCTTCTAACCACTTGGATATTGAGGGTATGGATGCGCTTTCCGAAGCGCTGCAAAAATTCGAAGGAGGTGTGGTGATGGTATCCCACGATGTGACGATGCTGCAGAATGTCTGCACCAGTCTTTGGGTCTGTGACAAGGGTACTGTACACAAGTTTGATGGCACTGTCAACGCCTACAAGAAGATGATCAGCGCTCAGGCCAACGAGGCTGGTGTGGTAGCGCAACACTAGGGGACGATGTTGATAAGCTGTTCATACATTGACCAAATTTAAATCAAAGTCAGCTTCAAAGCTTGCAAAGCGGCTGATATCATAATCTTATCAGCCTTTAGTCTCCTTGAATTACTGTTGTAGATAAAGATTCGCCGCCGATAATATCTCAAGCACGGGTGGAGTGGATCCGTCAGCTGCCAGCCCCGTGAGCTTGAAGCCACTAATGTGCCCTGCAATACCAATAAACTGCCTTATCCACCTCAATTATCGACAACCTCGTGCGACAGCAGTAGACCACTGTCTGCTGTAGTCAGTATACTACCAATGCCTAGCTGTGGAAAAAAAAGAAACTTAAGCGATGAATCGCGGTGATGCAAACGAGGAGTTGGCGCCCGATGCCCCTTTGCTTCCAACAGAGCAAGCGGCCATTGATGACAATCGTCACGATGCCGCTGACAGTCAGATCTTGAGCTTGGACTTAGGGGACTCGGGCGGCCTATTTATTTGGGCCTTAACATTCTCAGCCGGTATCAGTGGGCTTCTATTTGGTTATGAGTAAGTTCTTTGGTATTTTGGACTCTTCTTTTTTGCCGAAGACGAATCAAGCAAATCCACACAACAAATAGACTGACATATACGTCCTGTACAGTACAGGCGTCATCTCTTCGACCCTCGTGTCTATTGGCTCCGATCTCTCAAACCGTGTCTTAACGACCCTAGATAAGAGCCTGATCACATCTTGCACGAGTCTCTTCGCTTTACTTGCGAGTCCCTTGGCTGGAATATTGGCAGATAAGCTCGGTCGTCGGAGAGTTATACTTGTCGCAGATGTTCTTTTTACTCTGGGAGCCTTGATACAGGCTATTACTGGCCAAGTATGGGGCATGATACTCGGGAGAAGTGTTGTTGGTCTAGCCGTCGGTGCTGCGAGCTTGGTTACTCCTTTGTAGGTCAACTGCGCATCTTCCACTAGGAAGGAAGATGGGGTCTTCTGAGACCACATGACTCTAGATCGTGAGGCTCGTTATTCTGACGAAATAACTGACCATCATCTTCGGCAGGTATATCTCTGAGTTGGCGCCTTCCCATGCCCGAGGAAGACTCGTGACTATCTTGTGCCTCTTCATCACCGGTGGTCAGGTTGTAGCTTACATCGTTGGCTGGTTGTTCTCTACAAGCACCAGTGGCTGGCGCTGGATTGTTGGCCTTGGAACTCTCCCAGCTGTGCTGCAATTAGCCATCGTCCTTGTCTTACCTGAAACTCCCCGATGGCTGGTCCAGGCGGGGCTTGAGGCAGAGGCTCTCCATGTGTTGTCCAGGGTCTATCAGGGCCACTCTGACAACCATCAGATCGCTAAGCAGGTGGTGCGAAGTATCCAGCTCGAGGTAGCTGAAGAGGAAGAAGAGATGGACCGCATCAAATCTAGTACCAATGGGAGTAGGATACCGTGGCTTGGGAACGTTGCGCAGCGTGCTCAAAATCTCTTTCGCGTTGGCGGAAATAGAAGAGCATTGATAATCGCAACCATGCTGCAAGGACTACAGCAACTCTGCGGCTTCAACAGTCTCATGTATTTCTCGGCGACTATTTTCTCCATGCTCTCCTTCTCCTCGCCCACCCTTACATCTTTATCGGTGGCTATGACCAATTTTCTCTTTACGCTGTTGGCATTTGCGTTGATCGATAGGATTGGTCGGCGTCGCATTCTGTTATATTCAATACCTGTCATGACTGTATCACTAATTATCTGTGCCTTGACCTTCGCCTCCATGGAGCTGCCAGGATTTTCTTCTGAGCCGCGATCGGCGGCCCAATCCGACAATGGCTTCACGAATAAGTCGTTTCTTCCAATCGCCATACTTCTCTGCCTCTCTGTGTATACCGCCTCCTATGCTCTTGGACTAGGCAACGTGCCCTGGCAACAGTCAGAGTTGTTTCCGCTGAATGTGCGTTCCCTTGGATCAGCTCTCGCGACTGCAACGAACTGGGCGTCCAATTTCATTGTCGGACTCACTTTCTTGCCCATGATGGATTGGCTTTCTCCGGGTTGGACATTTAGTGTCTATGCAGGCGTTTGTGTTGTTGGATGGTTTGGCGTCTGGGCCATCTACCCGGAAATGAGCGGTCTTAGCCTGGAGGAAGTCAAAGGCCTTCTCGCCAACGGTTGGGGTGTCAGAGAAAGTTTGATAAGGAATCGCGGTAGAGCGCAAATGGGTTAGACTGAACTTGAGTCTAGGTCTATGAGCAGACATCTACTTAGGTCTTGTTGGCTTCTATTCTAATTGAATGACGCACTCAACCAGAATTTTTGAGAAGCTTTGGCGAGAGGATCTGCCAGTAACTTCTGGAGAAGGATGTCATGACGATCTCCCCTGGCCTGATCGGATTACCCATTTTGTGTCTCTCGAGTCCCTCTCACTGGTTGACACTAGGAGCCATAGTTGCCATCATCACTTCTTTGACCGCATCATCGGCCCATTCTGGCTGGTCTCTGAAGTAATAGTTCTCACCGGTTATTTCCACTGCACAGCCGTGGAGGCCGGTTGCGGGAACTCTGGTGCCTTTCGAGTCAACCATCTCCTCGCCATCTACAAACGCCAGGGCTATCTTAACGACCACCTCCATGGGGACAAGATGTTGATCCGGAAATAGCTTCCAAGTTTCCTCGGAAAGGAGGTTCGTCCGCACCGCTCCAGGGCACAGAGCATTGACTCGAATGCCGTCCCTTAAAAAGTGAGTGGCAATGGAACGCATGAAACCAAGCACCGCATCTAAATGCCAAGCAAGAATAAATGTCAGCTCAGGAGAGAGATGCCATCTGTAGTGGGATGAAGACATCCATGAACGCACGTTTACTAGCTGCATATATTGGTGTGAAGCCTGAGGGATAGAAAGACCCCGTGCTTCCGGTCACAACCAAGCAACAGCCCTTCCCTTGGCCTGGTGATTGCCGGAAATACTGAAGTGCAAGGTAGCTGGCATAGATGACGCCGTTCACATTTACATTGATTGTGGTCAGGTCCAATCCAGGAGGCATTTCCCCCTTGGGCTGTCTTGCGTAGAAGTCGAACTCCTCTACAACCCCTGCATTGGCAAAGACAAAGTCCAGACGACCGGTCTGCTTAAAAATAGCATCGAAAGTCTTCGCGAGATCGGCGTAGTCGCTGACGTTCGCCCTTAAGAATTTGGTCTCAGGAATCTCCTTAGTGGCTTGCAGGCCACGTTCTTCCTTCGATCCCAGAAGGTAGACGTGCCATTCTGCGCGATGGGCGAGGGCTTTACCTACTGCAAGCCCTATACCGCTTGCTGATGGTTCAGACGGGTGTTAGTCCTGAGCTACTTCCGCTATAAGAGGTGTGATGGCATGACCGCACAATACCTGTGCAGTACACTTACTGCCGCCGGTTATGACTGCCACCTTGATGTTCGTCATTATCCCTGTGTTCTATGATTTTTTGGACATGTGATGGGAAGGGACTAAGCCAGACTTGGGGAAGTTGGGGGGTTAGGAGTGCCCTGATCATTGTGGAAAGCCAGATGGTGTGGGGGCTATTTGAGTTTATATCCTCCGTACTCCGTATATGAGGTTGCTCCACGGACTTAATTTGGTCGTCAAAGTGCCGCCTAGGTTGCTAAAGAACTGGTGGATGCTGGATACTCTCATAGGCTGTACCAGCGAAAGTGGGCCATGGATTAGATTGAAGATCAATTACCAATCGAGTGTGAAGGTATGAAGAACGATTGTGGCTCCAGTCGACCGATACGACTCACCTGCCCCTCCTGAAGCACCAGCTTCAGGTAACCCCTAAGTCCAATTTCTGTCTATCTCTGTAAATCGGATGAAAGGGTTGTAGGAAACGATGGTTCCATTATAATCGAGAGAGATTCGATTCTAATTTACTGCCGTTATGCTATTATATATGGGCCTGAGAGTGAGATGCATAAAAATGTTGCATCATGCATGATTCGAATAGCGCGATGTCTGTGTCTTGCGGCCGACTCCTTTCGACCCCAATGTAGGTATGCATACTGAGTAGGTAGTCATCAGTGTTGCTGGTTCGGAAGATGAGATGAAGTGATTCTCGATTCGTACAGTCCAAATCGGGGTGCTATCCTCACCTCAGCGGAGTGAGACGGAGAGGCGCAAAGCAATATATCTGCTCTCACCAGGGATGTACGGGCTTAGAAGGTAGACGACAAGAAACTATACATTGAAGGTGAGGAGCTACCTTCAATCTATGCAGAGTGCAAGACGTTGAGTAAACCTGACAGCTTAAAAGATGCAGACAGATGAGCGGCCTGAGATGAAGCCGACATAGCGGTTGTCCACCAACTTCATCCACTCACCTTATCTTCATCTATTTCAATTACCAGAGACCAGTCATAGAAGCCTCACTTTTGAGGTAATCAACTCTTGGATATCTCAATACGGCGAAGGGCCCTTTCAACATCCCCGTTGGTCCACCCACGAACCTGCGTCTCTTATTACCACAACTTTGCATGACACCCGAACCACACACTCTTCTTTACAAGCAATCATGTCCAAAATGCGCGACAATCACGAGTTAGCTACCTACATTGACACTCAGGGCCACCGTCGAGAAACAAGCCAGCGAAGAACAGGCCCACGAGCTCGGGGTCGTCAAAACGCTAGTCTCTTACTGCAGCTTCCAACAGAGGTACTTGCCTTGAGTTAATTGCTAGATGGACTAGTGTCTGACGACCTCAACACAGATAATTCAGTATATTGCATATCTTCTCCCGAGCGATGTCGATATAGCCAATCTAGCGTCGTGCTGTGTCCACCTAGCCAGGGCGATCTTACCGGCTCACTCGTCCATCTGGCGCCAGCGATTCAAGGACCTTTACGGTATCCCTCAGGGACGTTCTTCAAGTGAGCTCAAAGTTGAGTATCAGATTTGTTCAATTGTGCTGTCTCAGAAGATCAACTTCCGATACGGTCAGAAGAAGGAGCAAACATTGTGGCTGGAAGTGCTGAGAGACATACTTCTCGAAGCACTTGAATCAGCCTCCACAGACGAACACGCCGCCTCCAAGCTCCTCGAGGCGATTCGTAAGACACTGTACAACTCGGAATTCCTTAACCGACCTTTGAGCGGATATGGCAACACGAAGGCCGATGCGCCTTCTGAGTTGTTTTGCGCTGTTCAGCTAGTAAGCCCTTCACCTGGGATATTCGTCTCAAAATTGGATACAGTCTCATCGAATATTCTAGTGCCTCACTCATTTGGCGTTGGACCCGTCTATGGCCTTCTATTGCCTCAGGAATGACTATGATATTGGTGCTGTATATTCATTCCAGGTCGATATTAGTGAGCCGCTTGTGAACGTAGAGAAGCTGGATCTGGAGAAGATTTTGCACATTCGCAACTTCTGGCTTCGCCATCTCCTCAATCCGAACGAAGTGACATTCTACTCCTCCTATACATCGCTGTGTCAGCGACCGAAAGCCACCCGACCTCTGGCCGACAGCAAATTTTGCCTTAGTACTTTTTGGTTGGGGTACTACTGTCAGTTATGAAGGACTCTTTGTTCTGCTGAGCGTACTACAGAAAGAAGCTAACCTGAAGTGATTGAATCTCTTGTATAGCGTGCATCCATCCGTATCCAGATTCGCTGAGTCGTCTGGAACACCGTCAGACATGCGCCGATCTGGAGACACATTTGCCGCAGGTCGACCCTATGGTAAGGTCTACCTACCCATCAGTCAATTTATAGGTGGCTGAGATTGATTTCACGTTTAGACTTTGCGAATCAAACTAGATCCTGACCCGTTGAATTGGCCGACCTTATTCGACTCCATCATGCCTATCATAGGGTCGAGAACGCATTGCTCGTACTTTCAAGGCATTGAGACACAGCAAGGATCTGATGACGATTCAACATACCTGGTGCGCGGCTTTACAGAACCCATTCCCACGGCTTACGGTGGCTTCCCCAATTGGCGCCGTATATGCTTTGCCATATACGATGCGGACAGGGAACAACTTCCGCTCATACCAAACGATGACGAGACATCTGGAAAGGGAAAGGAGGATCTGTGTTTTCCACAGGAAGCGTGGCCGCCATATGATTTGGAGGTCGAATTCAATTGGATCCATGGATACGAGGGAGTGATTCTCCCCAGTGGAACGATCATGATGGGACGATGGATTGATATGATAGAACCGACTGCCCGAGGCCCTTTCATTTTCTGGAATGCGTGAGGACTCATTTTGCGTTGAGACACATCGCAAGTTTCGGCGGGGTGTACTTCTTGCTGCTTCGATAATCTCGTCTTTCCCCATGATTCGCTGTTTTCAAAGTTTCCCTCCGTCGGGATGAAATGCAAAATTGAATGCAGGATGGAGACGTCTTAGTGGACCAGTCTTTTTTGACCATTTAATAAGATGGGAATATGATAACAGGCAAATGAAAATCAACGAAGGAAGGATCAAATCTACTCCTCAATGTCCTTTACCTTCTCCCATTGTCCCTTCAGATTCTCCTTCCACAAGCTGACCTTGTTGTCCCCTCCACTTACAGCAAGGATGTTTCCACTAGGGCTCCAGCTAACCCGCCACAGGACAGTGTCGAATTCCAGCTGCTGGCTGGTCCATTGGCCGGGGTTCGATGCATCAGAGGTCCAGATCCGCACAGTCTTATCCTGAGACGCAGAGGCGATATAAGACTTGGACAGAATGCTGGGTGACCAGGCAACGTCACGGACCCAGTCCGAATGACCTTCCAACGTCTGGCTGAGGTTGTAAGTCTTGCTTTCCGGGCTATAAGACCAGTAATTAGTAAAACCGTCGGTTTCAAATCCAGGAAAACTGGCAATCGTCTCAGGCAAACGTACTTGTAATCCCAAATCTTCAGCAGATTGTCACTGCCACCGGTAACGAATCTCCGCTGCTGACCTGGACCAGGGTTCGAGCTGATCAAGCTACCGGGAGACGCTGCCGGGGCCCAACTAATCGAGTTCACGCCCATTCCATGAGCGTGGAAAATCTGATGAGTCCAGCTGTTGTCGCGGAACTCGAGGACACTCACATGCCCGTCTGAAGAAGCGCAAGCGAGGAGACATCCGCTCTCGTGTGGAGCCCAGGAAACCATATTCACGGAGGCAGTGTGGAGGGAGAAATCGAAAACTTTTGTCCAGGTACTGCCTGCAACGGGGGATGTCACGTTTTGGTGTTGTTCACGCCAGATAAGCACTTTTCCATCATACGAAGAGGAGGCCAGAATTGTGCCAAACTTGGGGTGAGCCTGAGACGGAAAGTGGACAACATATTAGCCATGCAAATGAAATGGAGACTCCGCACGAGATGGACCCTCAAACCTACCCATGCCACACACCACACCGCGCCTTCGTGGCTTTTGATTCCGAAGATGCCCATGTTAGCGTTTAGAAAGTTGAGCCAGTAGAGTTGAGGCGATTCACCCTTTCAGCGTTTCAACCAAGCGATGTGTCTCCCCCTCAATCTCGAAAATCTTTATTGTCTTATCCGACGAACATGTTGCCAATCTGCGGCCATAATAGTCCAATCCGGCGTCGTGCTGCAAGTAAGGACCGGCTCAGTTAGTTCCTGGGGTTGTGATGCAATATCAAGAGGCCTACATGGCGCATTATCACGTACAATCATATCATCATGACCAGAGTTTGAAATAACTTGAGCAGCTGCCTTTGGAGACGTCAACAAGAGCACAATGCGAAGCTTAAGGGGAAGAAGAGCTGCTGGAAATAAACATACCATGATGACCAATGGGACCGCTCGAAGCAAGTATTACTGAGACAGAGAAAAAAAAAATTCGCTCAAGGTAGCAGAAGAACAATTGATTGCACAACCTCGCTGTATTGATGTTCTAGACGAGTCCGGGAGGGGGGAAGATAGCGGCGGTGGAGGGTCGAAACAGGCAGGTAGGTACTCCGTACTCCGTACCGCCAGCTTGTCCGTTTCACTGTACCTCTGGTAGGAGGAGCCGCACAAGTTGTGATCTTATCTTATCAGCTGGAGGCTGAGTCAGCGCCCTCCGGTCGCGCATAGGAGCACGTGAGACGGGCCTCGGCTTTGACCCTCGGTCAACCTACCCCACGGGCGCTTCTCGGCGTGTCCCCCGTCTTTATCTTGCCTCTTCGTCCTTTTGCATGAGTAGTACTATAGTTCTTCAGTCACTTTACTTTTCTGCTTTTTGAATAGATATATCTTGGGGCATTTTTCTCTTCTGCACCTCCCCACAGTTGAGGCGTAGCATATCTTCTGTCCTACCATTGATCACCCATACATTGTCTTCTCTTCCACCTTCCAAGGACTTGTTCTCCTCCCCCAGCTACCGAGTTTCAAATCATCGACAGTATGAGTGATGCTTTGTGCGGACCATCAAATGCCTTGCAAAATTTCCAGAAACATGCATCTGTTGATAGGACTCTTCAACAGGATCGGCTGATCTCCCGGCAGTCGCCCTCTCAGGTGAGCAGTGTTGCGACTCTCCCGGAACGCTTTTTGATTTGGATCAAACCGTTTGGCTGAACCTTTTTCTTTGACAGGGCTTTAGATCACAGAATTCGAGCGACGGTGTCCTAGATTCCGAGTTTACTACTTTTGAGTCCAATCAAGCCGGACCATCTCTTCCCAATCTACAACATTCAGGACCTTTCTCAACACACACCCCCCAGCTTCCGGTGGCCAGCCATGCCGAGAATGTGACCTGGGCCGCAGACTTTCAGAGACTACAGATCTCAGGACCTTCCCATCCCGTCCAGCAGCATCATGGCCCGTCTCCAGCGTCGGCGATGTCACAACAAGGTTGGCACAATGAATTCCTGAATCAACAGCAGCAACGCCCAGCACCTATCCAGCAGCATCAGCAGTATACCGGAGGCTTCCAACCGTCTTTCTCACACCATTATCCCACGCATGGAGGGGTAATGAACGCTCTGCCCTCTGTACATGAGACGGCAACCAACCAGCAACAGGCCACAGAGACATTTGATGAATCGGCTTTCGAAGCTGCATTTGAACAAGCGAGAGCGGACATGGCCTTGCAGGAAACGAACTTAACGGGGGAAAAGGTTGAGCCTGTCAGCGAGACGATCGAGCCGGATTTAAGCACTGCTCAAGAGCCCCCGGAGCAAATCAAGATCGGGTCAGATACTATACCACAAATTGACAAGAACGACCCGCTAAGCCGGCTTGACGATGCGGATGACCTCGCTAGGACCGCAGGACAATTACTTGATAGTGTCAGCCACGATCAGAGCGAAAAGTTCAGACAGAGTAATTTCCTCGCGCTGATGCGTCGCATCCGGGATCGCGAAGTTCAAATCGAGGGTGACGAGTTTCGTGAAGTCAGTACCAGTCCGTGATCTCTCATATTTCGGCTGGCGTGACACGAACGCTGGTAAAAATTGGTCTAGTCATATCGGCTCTTGTTCTTGCTAATTCATGACCAGACGTCGCAGTCACTACATCCTGGCGGTAAATATTATCCCGGTGGCCAGCAACAATCGCAGCAGCAACAGACATCAATACCACCACATCAGTTTGAGCCCGGTAGCGTTGCATTCAGCGATATCAGTAAGTCCGATACATTGGAGGGGCCCAGTATACTGCATACGGGATGACAGTGCACCTGTTGGACATCAATCGAAGGCCTGACGCAATGCAATGTGCCAAGCAGATCCTCCGCAAGTGAACCCTTCTATACCGGACACCGTCGATTCAATAGCGAATTCGAAAGAAGCGCCCAGGGATATACCCAGTGCATCATCAACTGGGGCAGGGTTGGGCGACGATAACTCTCTCTATGCGAGCTGGAATTATGGCGGAATTTGAGCCTATCTGGTTATTGGACATTATACCCAATTGGTTTTCAGCCGTCCCTTTTTGAATAAACATGTGAGACTAAGGAGCATTCAAGGTGTGTTGAGCTCAATTCAATCTTGGACATGGCAGTGGGTGTACTTCTTTTTGGTAGCATTCATTGCCTCATTTGTTTGTTCATAGAGTGATGAATGTTTCATTACCTATCTTTCTGCATCTACCCATCTTCCAGCCTCCATCATTGACTGGGATTGTATCAATAAAATCGTTAACCTTCTGCTATTTTCTATCCCTTTTAGAACAATTTGACTGGGCTGATGTTCAGGGGGGTTGACAAATACCTTGACCGCACGTGATCCTATTCTGCCTATGGAGGTGTGGTGCAAAAGTCATTGTCGGACCCACATACCTACAGCCAATTAGCATTCAGAGATTGTATGTAGCAGGTCACGTGACTGCCGAGGACTTTTGCACCACACCTCCGTATTGATGGGGAAGAACAATACCAAGTCAATAAGGAGGCTGGGGGCATTGTTACCAACCACACTTTATTTGTTAGCAAAGGAACACAAGTGCCAGCATCTATTGCTGTACCGCGTTTATTCGCCCGACTATTGGGAAAAGTGGGCTGTCGTCATTTGCACTGCATCAATAACATCTTGCATGCTATTGTTCCAACTGACGTTGAGCTACGTGCTGCTGATGTCTATCATGGGTTATATAACGGGCAAGATCTCATCTTGCTTTGAGAGATAGCTTCCTCTAATCTATCCTCAATCTACTTCCTGTGATACCGTCCTAAGTACGCTTCTTCAAACCACAGCATCATATCTAAGTTCTACTTCCCAAGCCTTGCCTGCGCATTGCCTCAGCTGCCGCTATACCTTTTGGAAGACATTTTGCTTGTATAGAAAAATGCTGCCACCGTCGGATTCTTTCTTGCATCACTCCCACAAGCTTCGAGAAGTGGCCGCCAATACGCGCAATCGCGTCGTCTGCACACCACCACCCCCATACTCTTCAACAGTCCCACGAGGTTCACCCCAAGGAGAGAGACAGAATGTCCTAGAAATCGACGACGAGGAAACGGCCTGGGATACCTGCCCGAATGCCAATTCCAGTCCTATTACGATTAGCATTGACGCCTCCATTAATGTGGTGGGCAACGGCAACACCATCATGATCCCATCTATGGCGGGCCGTCCTCAGCAAACGCCGAGCGCTTCTAATTCAATGAATTCCGAGATTCCATCTTCCTCTTCCTCTTCTTCCGCGTCATCAGCAGCTTCTGAGACGGACGCTTTGCATTCGGTTCAGAAGCAACGCCAGGCTAGACTGACCGAAATGGCAACCTCCATCATCAATGCGTTGTATGATTCGGGCCGGCTAGCACCCTCTGCAGAAGACCAAGAGACCGCACCGATTGAGATCAAGATCAACACAGGAATCAAGGTCGAGGGAAGTCGCAACGCTATTTGCGTTGGTGCTACAGTTCGGGCCCAGAGCAATAAGAGTGCCCAGATGGGAACGGAGAAAGATCGACAAGTCATTTCAAATCGAAAAAGACGAGCTCTATCAGTATGTTATTTGCACCTTTGCCGCCAATCAAGTTGCCGGATCGTGACTTCTTTGGCTAACAATCTGACACAGGAGCCTCTTGAAGTACCGAAGTTCAAGAAAAATTGTGCGGAATAGTCGCGGAGAGCAATTCAATACTGGCATCTCCACGGACGCTCATGTTTTCCATATGTGATGTCTTGATACAGCTGGTATTCAAAATGCATCAGGGCGTTTGTCTTTGAAAGGTCTCGCATAAGCATCGATAGAGAAAAGCACTCCTTTTGCTGTCTATCCAGACGTCCCGTGCCTCTGCAGATTGTACCGTCAGCGATATGTACCACCACTAATTGAACCATTAATACTGTTCTATGACGATCGATTGAATTCCAGTTCAAGAATATTCCTTTCATTATATCCTATGCCGAAGCTGCCCATGGCAAGACCTATAATTGAGCTTTGAAAGCTTGATGCGCTCCTCAGAATATTACAGAAAACAGCGTCAAATTGACCTGCTTCAAAGACCCAAGGAAAAGCAGATCGGACGAGTTCCAAGTAGAAAGTGAACAAGTTGCCGGTATTGAAATCCGATCAGGTGAAATGGTTCTCTTGCAGAATACAGCTATAGAAGTAAGTGGTTTCAAACATGTCCGACCAAATAATGCTCGATTCCACGAGGAAAGGCAACGTTTCAGACAACGCGGCCGGCAGCTAATGCTGGTGAGGGTAATTAAGCTGGAAATTGAAATGTCAAAATCATATGCGCCGCATTCCTTGCCTCTTTAAAGGTTCATGAGAGATATCGTCCCAAACTCAGGAAAAGGAAATGAAAATAGAAAAACGAAAAAGAGATACATGACCGATGTCGCAAAGATCATGCAGAATAGCTGTGGGAAGAAAAGGACAGCTTCATGGTGCTGGCTGTTATGAATGAGTCCCTTAGAGATATCGATTGTGATCGAGCTAAGTTTGATGAATCGATTGGCTTGGTTTATGAGGATTCAAATTACGCCGCACCGATGGACACTCTGGGGAGTACCTAGATATAGGTGGCAGCCAGCTTTGGTGATTACCGACCAACTGGTACATCGTGACGATGCAAGTCTCTTGACCATTCCGGGGTGACCTTGTCACGTTCGTACAATAGGCCACAATTGTGGCAAAGAGTCTAGATATAATAAGTTAGTGCAATGACTCGAATCTCAAAATGTTGCAGGAGCTTTCTCACCCTTGGACCAGCAGGACCATCTCGTACCGCCCAGACCGCAGAACCCCATACCATACAGTTGCTGCATCTCCAACTCTGGCGTTCCCTGAAAGCGAAAAGAGCAGGTCAGCACAAGTGAATGATGACCTGATACACAATCGGCAAGCATACCAATCCGATAATGTACCTCCACCTCCGCCATATCCAGCCCCCGAGCCGGTATCCGGTGTGCCTCGTCCCCCAGGAGTGCCTCCCCTTCCCGATGGACTTAAGCTGCGGAAGCGCCTCTTTCGTTTACTCCTTTCGCCTCTACCCAGTGGTGTCTCACTATCGACATCGAAGTAACCACTGCCCTGCCGCGACATATCGGGTGTGATGCCTGCGGTGGAAGAAAACCGAGCCGTTTCTCGCCGTAAACGTCTGATTTGGCGCTCGCGGTCTCCTTCTCGTTTCTCAATCTCTTCCTTCGAAAGGGTCTCCACCTTGGGTTCCCATTCATCGCCTAGTCCTTCGGGATCATACCGCCAACCAGCCTCGGTGCCATTGGCAGCTTGGTTATCAATCTCATTTCCGTACCCACCCATGCTACTGATCATTCCTCCGCTCTCACACACTTCCTTCTTCAATTTCAAGACAGCTTCGTAGATGCCATGCGCGATGGCTCCAACCCATTCACCGCCCAGGCCTAGGTCGGCGCAGGTGACTTGCGCGAACTCCTCTGCCATGCCGGGAGGGTGTAACAAGGACCACTCAAACTTATCTGTGTATAGCCTGTTCTGTAGATTGATGTTGAGGTTGATCAGGCACCGGTATGCATCGTCCGGATTTAGTATACTGTCGTTAACTAGCGCCTCTTTTGTTACCGAAACACCAATCGCTCTGTTGTCGGGTGTCGCAGCTTGGGTAGGAACTGGTGTTGCGGACACATCTCGGGAGGGGATCGTGTGCGAAGTGGGAGCGGGCTTCGATTGTGTACTTTGAAATAATGGATGTAGGGCAACACCAGCGTACTCCTCTAACTGCTGGCGTATCTGATTGCTGATTGCCAAAGTCATCGCTTGGGGGTTCGGTAGGTCCAAGTCTCGCACGAAACCCATCGCAAATTCTTCAGGAGTCGCCAGAGCTTCATGAAGGTTCCAGAGGAATGTATCTTTGATGCGAAAGGCAGGCAGGGGATCCGGTCTTCGGTATCCGGGAAGGGTAGGGTTGATACCAGGATCCACCACACCTCGCGGCATGGGGAATGGCTCGAGAGGCTGATGCGCTGGGACCTCCAAGTCGATACGAATCGGTATGAGGGTCAGGGGGAGCTGCGCTTGAATTTGTAGTTGGTCGGCACAACTGTTATGGCACGAAAAGTTCGGTCAGCTCGGTCGCGAATGCCCTTCAGGGGGCAGGCAAGCACGGAGGAACAAGTCAAACAATACATACGCTGGGCGCAACATCCTCTTAATCATCCAGTCGCGAAAAACTCCCTGGACCTCCACAGGGGCATGGATTTCTTTTCCCAACTTCTCCACCAAGGGGGTCTTGTCGGCCGTCGACTCTTCGCGCCGTAGACTTCTCAGACCAGTGGGCCTTCTAGGACCCTCGCTGTCGTCAAAGTCATCATCGTCGAAGCCATCCTCCGCGTAGTTCACCGCAGTAGTGCCTCGTTTCGTCGTTCGCGGCGTTGGGCCAACTTGAGTCTGCGGAATGACCGGCGTGAGCAATGCGTTCCCATACTGGCGTATTCGCGGAGGATAGGAAGTGATATAGCCTCTGAGGGGGGACATGTTGGCCGTTTAGAAGGACAAAATCATGTCCCTCACAAAGCGTGCGAGAAGAGCTTGCTGAAAATGCGAACCAACAATGGCCTGGAGTTCAACTGATTAAGGAATTGAATTCGATTATGACGGAGTTTTGCGAATGTGATCAATCCAGTCGCCTCAAGAGTCCGATGGCTCTTACTGGATTTGCGATGTCCTGCAACTCTGGTCTGTCGAGTCGATATCAAACAACCTGATCTTCAAAGAGGTTGCTAAAGCTCCTTCTGTATGGTGATCGCGGTCAATGCTCCGCCTTTTTTGCCTTGTCGCGTTTCTGATCTACGCTAGACCAGATCTAGCAGCGCAGTCACGTGCATCACATATTGGAGATTCCTAGTAATAACTTCAATTATAAGACCTAAAAGTGAGGATGAGATCAGAACAAGGAATTTCTATCACTGGTTTTTCTGATTATGTGCACATCTGAGCCAAAAAACTGCTAGAGCTGGAATATTAAACCAACAACTGAAAACAGCAAAGTCAGTGCTCTTTTATCTTTGGTTGACATTTCTGACAAATTAACTACTGTTCATTTGTAATGTTGATAGCAAGAACTTATGTGAATTATATGTATGACATATGGAAGAGGGAGGAAAGTAAAGAAAGCAATAGAGTCCCGCCAGCTAGTGAAAACAATGAGCAGAATACACAAGCACCCAATAAATTAATACGCCATTTCGCTTGTCTGATGCAGACATGGAAATAAGGGGGATATCGTCAACTCGGCAAAAGATAAACTGAAGTGACAGGTGAAGGACAAGGGCCTTTTTTTTTTTTTTTTTTTTTTTTTAAATCTGTACAGCGTCATGGAGGGGGTAAACAGAGGATGCGTTGGCTGCAAACGTGTCGAATCACCGAACGAAGACTATCGGAGTCCAATGACGCTCTGTCGAGGTATTAGACCCATGGCAATATACCAGAGCAAGCTAACTTACCATTTCAAGCGTCCACACTCTCCGAATCCACACTTTTACTTTGCCTTCGAACCCCTCGACATTTTCCAGTTCGACACCCTCCCACCAGCATCTCCGGGCTGGTTTCCTCCAGAACAATAAGAGTTTCTGTGCCATGCCGACTGCATTGTTATTCGACAGGTCACCTCTAATGTCGGTGCGAAGTTTAGCCAATGCAAGGCTGCAAATGACCGCCTTGTTGGGTTCGGGAGCACGGTGACCCCACCGGTCGTTCCTCTCGAAACCACTGCACTCGGTGAATATACTTGCAGAGACTTTGATAGAGGTTGATGAACTTACCCTGCAGTGAGCATCTCAATAAGATGTTGCTCCGTCGATCCAGCTTCATCGCTCTTCTTCAGACCGGAAAATATGCCGTCTTGTTTAAGAAGTGCTCTGCCGGCGGCACGCTTGACCTCCATCATCTCCGTGTGATCGATGTCAGGACGTGGTGGTATCGCATAGAAATCCAGGTCCTCGCGTAGGACAATGATTCCGGCCCGATCTTGTAGTATGTCTCTTGGTGATCCCAGCACGGTTTCAGACATTTCTAACTCCGGAGAAGTCGACGCAGAAGGTGAGGACGACGGGATCGACTGAGCAACTGAGCGGAAGAAATCTAACATGTACTGGAGAGATGTCGGATCATACTAGGATTGCAATTGTGAGCCTTCGGCAACAATTTGGACATAAGGAACGGCGGAAAGACTTGACGTACGTCAACGGGATAGATGTCACCCTCTTGAAATGTGCCCATATGTCCATCAGGAAGAAGACCGTTGGGAAATAGTGATAGGAGGACAAATTCAGGCAGGGTCAACAGCTCATCTCTGGAGAGTGTAAACCGAGTACCTCTATGTAAGGAATTAGCATTTCCCGAAAATAACTTTTGTAGGGCTGTCACAGGGATGTGCCCTCACCGCAATTCAAGAGTGATATGCTCGTCACCACCGATGTCTAAAGTTTTAAGGACACACACTGTTAGTGAACACTCGAACTACAAAAACTGCGTTGGTCCATCGCAATTTCATTTTATCAATAGCCAAGGTCGATAGAGCTGCATACCTCCTAATGTGTTGATAGGGGGCCCTCCTGCTTGTTGCACCTGAGTGATAATACTCGACGGGCCTCCTGCCGCAGCCATCACGTATGTGAATGATTCAATGGGACTTGACCCTTCAGTGTATGGCGGAGGGGGCTCTCCGTCTTCCGCTGACTTTGCGCCGGAGGATTCACCTTTCTGAAAAAAAGCTTTGGTTTCCGCGACTATAGGCGATGAAGAGTCGTGATGTTGGGTCTCTTCGAGCAGTGGCGGAGGAGCAAGTGTTGAGAGAGAATCCGAAGCAGACTCGGTGACGGTAACCTTTGCGCGATTGTGATCAGTCACAGTATTGAATACAAGTGACGAGAAGGGCGGCGGACGAGACGAGACGAAGCTGGAGGAGGAAGCTTCCGAGCACGGGGAATGCGGCGGCGGTGCGGTATAGAAGTCGTCGTCGTCGTCCTCCACTTGAGGATACGTTAGGTGAGGAGGCCGCGCCGTGGTGGGCGAGCCAGTGGAGCTTGATTGCCACAGCAAGGTGTCGAGATTCCTTCACAAAAAGCGTTATCGAAGAGAGTTGGCTCCTGCTCCTGTCTACAGTTGCAAAGATAAGATCGGTCTTGACGGCGGTCCCGTTGATCTGAGGGATCGAGACTCAGAGTTCCGCTTCCTTGTCGATCAGGAGGCTTCGGAAATGCTCACAACATAGGGGTCACAAGGCCCAAGAATATTCAGAAATGATTCAATCAAAAGGTGTCTTGTAGTACTTTTCTGAATATGACACAGGTATGATTAATGTGACAGGACAAAGATAATAGATGATTCTCGGCAAGGGCGATTGAAGAGGAGAGGGAGTAGAGGGAGGCGCTTAGGGACGAAGGAGAACGTCAGTACGGAGTAGCGTAGTTCCCATGCATAGTCACTATTCACATTTTAGCACTACAGTATTCTTCTTGCCTTGGAGTTAATGACTGCAGGTATACATTTTTCACTTCCAAGCTGAATGAAGTTCCAATTTCCGCTAAACTTTTGTACAATAGAGATCAGGAGGGGAATATCAGTGTTGAAGAGGGACTGATACCACCTCTTTATCTACAATCACATGATCTGAAGCTATCACCACTACGGAGTAGATACTTATGCCACTTTGATATGTCTAGTTCAAAATGGCTGCTGAATGGGTGTTGCTAGCTAATCATGTTATTCGAGATAAACTGGGATGTCATTGCCTTAGGGTCTTCGTTACATCACCGTCTCTAGGTATCCAATTGTTGACTGATAATAAGTCTTGTACGTTAAATGCGCCTTGATGCCAACATTCGGCGGATAGGGAATGACACGAACTCACAAATAAACCAGTTTGTCCACAAAGTCTTGATATTTAGACATTGCGTTCAACGAAGCTCTTAATCATGCCCTCGAGGGTGGGTTCATATTCCTTCAGAGTCACCTCGTCTCCAGTTAAGATTGTGTTGCCCTGCACAAAGATTTTACGAGGAATCTTGTTCTTCAGAACAATATCGCGCACACTGGTACCCCACCAATCATCCACAGAGGTGATGTCGTCATACAACTTCTTGCCAGCGTCTATGTCGGCAGTGCTTTTATAGATGTGCAATTTCTGCAGGTATCTTTCCACCGCAGGACGTCCGTGAGTCAGGATCTTAGATCGATCCAAATGAATCTCTAGATCAGACAGATCTTCCTTGCTGTAAACAAGTTTGACAAAGTCATCACCAGCGTCGAGGAAAGTGCGCAAAATGCTGTAGCGAGCCTGCATATGAGCCTGGCCCCACTTCTGGGTTTTAGGATCCCAGAATTCAAGAGCAACCAGACCAGCGCGAGCCATTTGCAGATATGCGGCAAATAGCACATCACCAGCCTCATTGTGGAGGTCAACCTTCCCGTCGCCAAATCCGAAGATCTTCAGAATTTCAAAGTCGCAACTAAGCACCATAGCCACGCACTCGGCTCGACATTCTTCGTATGAAGATGCGATGGCCCCAAAGACAGAACTCCAAGTCTGACCAGGCTTGTACCAAGTGGTGACTGGATTGTTTGTGACTGGACTCACAGGAGGGTTTGATACATCGAAGTTATATTTCCCCGGAGCCGTCTCCTGCAGTAGCTTTCCCGTTCCGTGTCCGAGAAGTTCGTGGATGCCTACTTGCACCTCAAATGCCGGATCGCGGCATCGGCGGTAGACCTCCAGGTCTTTCTCGGTGATAAAGGGCACAGGCTCATTCGGGGCTTTCGCACTCAAAACGTTCCCGAGCGACACGTTTTTGAAGCCTAAATTTTGGCGGATGTCGTCATAGTTTGGTAGGTTGATGCCGGCGGGGATACCAGAAGACTGAAAGCTTAAGACCTCCAGGGATGTGAAGTCTGGACTAAGAAACTTGTCCTTTTCGAAATCCTTACTCCAAGGGAGCTTAGGTATCATGCTTTCCGCACTATCCACCAACTTTCCGAAAGCGCGGGTGCGCTCCAGATTGACCTACAGATGTTAGTGGTCCAAAGTCAACTAACCACTTGCAATGACTCGTCATAGAGCATGGCTCACCAATGCTACAAATCCTTCCCACTCTCCTCTTACTCCGTGGGGGTCTCTGTATGTCTCCACGAAACCTAGATTGGTCTCCAAGATCGGCTTCTGATCCTTCACCCAAATGCGCTGAGCCTCCTTGAAAGATTCAATCGACCCGGCGGCGAAGGAAAGAGCATAGGCATCGAGCATCCGCTTCTGTTTCTCATTGGCTGAGTTCAAAGAAGCCTGTTTGACACTGTGGGCAATCTTTGCCATCTCTTCCCTGTGATCACCGAAAACAAGTTGAACCTTCTTTCCCTTCAACTTACCATCCAAGTCCAGAGACTCGATGTCGCCGAGGTCCCGGTCTCTGGGTGGAGGCGAGGAGACCCCTGAAGCAATCCATAACTCGAAATCGCCAGACGGCAACTTCCTGAGTCGTGTATTCTCCAGCGGCAAGCCCTTCTGCTCCATCAGGTCTCCAACGGCTGTAATCTCATCCTTGGTGATCGAAGGAGAATCGGGATAGTAGGTGGTCATATGGCCGCCTTCAGCATAACCCAGATGCATAAGCGACTGGTTACTTGTCTCATAAATTCCACCGCCGGTGCTGTTGGCCTTTTCAAAGGCTGCCTTTGTCGCCGATGTTACGGAGGCTAAAGCCTCAAACGCGGCAACAGGCAAGCGAGGAATAAACTTCGAGTCACCAAACCCTTTGTAGTTGCCGCAATTTCCAAGAAACTGAGCGGCGTATTCCAGGAAGAAGCGAAGGTGTTCGTCGCTGACTTTTGTCTTTTGTGCTAGACTGGCCCAGTCTCCATTACAGGCATTGTAGAGGGACATAATGAGATCGTAGATCGGCTCCGACTCGGGTGAGACTTGCCGCAGTGTGATGCGGGTACCTTCAAAAGCAGCTCTATGATCAAGCGACCAAACTACTCGTTAATCAATGTCTCTGCAACTAGCTACTGGGGGATATCTTGTAGAGAGGCCAAGATAGACGAACCTGCTCAAGTAATGGGCATATTTTTTAAGCTTTGCATCCTTAAGACTATCGAAGTGTGACTTGATTTCCAGCCGTACTACAGTCGGAGGTGAGTCGGCTAGATAGTGCTGCTTGGTTTTGTCATCCATCATGGTATTAGATGCAGCTTCTGAAGTCGTTGAAAGAGGGAGGCAGCTTGAAGAGGAAGGAGTTGAGGACGAGAAATTTAATCGTTGAGTGAGAAGCGAAGAGCGAGGCAGACAACTGAGGGGTAAATAAGAAGTAGTAGAGGGGCGGTGGATGGAGAGCAACCGGTGGTCCGACGGCAGACGCCTCAAGGCAGCTAGAAGAGGGAGCATTCTTGGAGCTGTGTAGGACGTCACTACCTACTTACCTAACTATGTACGATCTGACTACAACTCTGCAACTAAGCTAGGCCACTAACATGGACCCCTTTCTTGGCGCAAGTGGGGGAGCCCACTGTTCGCTAATCAATGTAGGGAGCAAATACAGCACCAATATTGACATCAACCTACGCTTCACTGCTGGTTTCTCTGTCGCCATGATATTCCATTGCTGAGTCAGAGAATGTGTCCTAGATGTTCGCTGATTTGGCTGCTCCCTAAACAGAAATTTGCCCACTTGGAAAGACGTCGCGTATGCGGAGATCAAGAACAATCTATGTGATAACTTTTAGCAACAACTCGCTGCTTAGTCGATGACTGAAAATCATCGGAAATCATGCGTCACCGTACGAAAGCAGTCTATATAGTTGAGTATGTAGGAGAAACGAAAGCTAGCTCCAAGAAAAGAGAAGGGTATAGAAGTAAACAAAGGTTCTTGTAAGAATTCACACACTCATAATAAGCTTTCATACTTGTCCAGACCTTGCTTCTGTGTAGTCTGCATTGAGGTTGACTTGGGGTTTAAGAAGGAGTTGGCAGGTGCCGGGACATTCCCTACAAACGAAGCTCTGCCATTGTGAGTCGAACCACCAGAGCTGGCAAACGACGCCGCCATATTTGGTGCTGACGGAGGAGGTGGGATTGCGAATGCGGAGTAATTGGGGGCCTGCTGTGAGGCGCGGCCTAAAACAGGACTGTTTGGCGGCTTCACGCCAGCCAATGCCCCCATGGACAAACCAGTCATGTTGCCGAAGCCATTACCCTGCACATTGTGGTGGCTATTTGGGGAGGTTGGTAGACTCCAAGTGGTCGATGACGAAGGTTGCAATGCGGGGACCGTCTGGGCCATTGGAGACTTCTGTCTCGCAACAGGTTCTAATGACGGGAAAGAGCTCATATTGTAATCAGGCGTGACAGAGCGAGCATTTAGGTTGGACTGAGGATCTCCTCTGCTGACCGAAGACCAGGAGAAAGCACCCGGAGCCTGTTTCTGAGTGGAGATCTGTGGGCCTGGCGCTTGCGAAACCAACTCTTGCCAAGGGTCAAGGCCCTGACTGCTGGGTGTAGCACCATCTCGACCGAGAACGAGACGTTCAAAGTTATTCCTTGTGGTATCCACATCAGACTGCATGAGATTGTTTGACATATTGATAGAGCTTCCAGGCCCGCTCGGGAAGCCAGTCGCGTCCGTCCCCGAAGAAAGCTCCCGCAATTTCTTCGTCTGTTCACATTCAATCTTTGAGGAAAGGCTTTTGATTACTGTCATATATTCTTCGAATTGACGAAGGGTCAGCAACGGTCCAAGGCTGAAAGTCCACAGGATAGGTAGAACCTCCAGGGCAAGGAATTCAGTGTCGGCAATAGTCCCAATTTGTCGGAACACCTTCAAGGCGGCCATCATTACGGCTGGTTCTTTTGTCTTGATCGCTTTCAACGATGGGACAAGCTTCTCCTGTATGGTATATTTGTCTAGGATGGAAGGCTTGACGGATGTCGGCTTTTTAACTGCAGCAATGCCAGTCAGACCGTCCTCGGAGACCGCCTCGTCGCCAGTGGAACCTCCACAAAGGACAGTGAATGCCTCCAGGCAGCGCACTTTGATGGCAAGGCTGCTGGTCCGGCTGAACGTAGAGGCGATTGGAGGAAAGACTTCATTCTTAACAGTGCTGAAATCCAAAACCGGAAGGATGACTGGCAAGCATTTGATTGCAGCGTCAACCAGGGAATGGGTGGGCGAGTCCAAACCAAGCCGAATCAGCGGCAGAATGTCTAATAGGGTCAGTCACCTGAGCAAAGGCACGATGAAAAGCTGACTCACCGTCCTTGAATTCCTTTCCCGAGCAATTCTCTGCGACGACATTCATGTTTTCTAGCACTACCATCAAACCCGCATCCTTCTTGGAGTCACGCTCCTGAACAGTCCCTTTTCCTGATTGATGTGCAAGGAATATTTCCTTGAGCCGAGGAATAACTTTCTCAGGGAGAGTTCGACGTGCGTTTGAAACGCGCTGCAGTATCGCAAAAACATTCTGCAGGATCAGAGGCAACAGCTCGCGATCCTTCAATTCTTCCAATAAAGCGCCCAAAACTTTCCTTTCTAGAACGGCTGGAGGAAATTCGGGTAATACGCGTTGTAGTCCTCGCATGAACTGTGATTTTTCATTTGCATTCTTGGCTGGCAGGGATTCCAAAAAGCGGATGGTAGATACCAAGATATTGTCAAAGTACTGAGATTGCTGGAACTCTCGGGCATTCAAGCGCTGAGCTGGTCGCCTTGCTATCAACCTAGGCAATAGATGTGTCAAGAGATCTTTCGGAATAGGACCCGAGCAGAGGAAATTGTTGCCCTGCGATGGAGTGGAAGATGGAGAGCTTAGCAGCTTCTTGTAAGAGTTCAAATTCGAATGCGCTTGCAGCGGAGAGACATGAGGCGAATTATAGAGGGCGATGATGACGAGTCCCAGTGAGAACATGTCGGCAGCAGTAGTCACATTAGAGTCCAGCGCGAAGTCGGGGGACGTATAGTCCAGATTCAACTGCACTGACTGGGGAAGCCGTGGATCTTGGTAGAGAACTTCTGACAGAGCCAAGGGGGGAAGAGATGATCGAGACTCTGCAGAGTTAGGAGGCCCCGCAAATCCAAGTCCGGAGATTTTCCAATCGGACTTGGCATTTATGTAGATGGCTTCAGGATTCAAGTTCCCGTGGACAAGGCCTGCAGACTCATGCAGAAACTCCAGACCCTTAGCTACCTGTAAAAGTCCCTTTTGAATTTCTAGTTCATCAATCTCGAGGTCTCTCCGCCGTCGAGTTCCGTCTGGCTCTTCCACCATATAATGGCTGGGTCTGGAGCCGATCCTCGACGTTCTCTCTTGCGCATCTTTTTCCCGCAACAAACCGGCCAGGGACGTGGTAATTGGTTCTGTCACAAACATGAGACCACCACCACGCGTCTCTTCCACGGGTTCTAATACCTGGAGGATTGATGGATGTCTGAGACGCGCAAGATTGCTGGCCTCACGCTTTAACCTCTCGACCACATCCTCCTGCAATTTCTTCAATGACGAGCCGGACCGACTTCCAAATCCACTTGGGCTGGATTCAAGCAATTTTCTGTCAAGTATGAAGATGGAAGCAGTGGTACCTGTGGATTTCTTCTTTCCATCATGAATTCTCCATGGCCCAGAAACCACGGTTGGTTGCGGAGATATTTGGTAATTTGCCGATATGTTGGAACTCAGCGTTTTGAGAGCAGAAGAAAACATTTTCTTTTTCAGGGCATCAGAACCTCAAGAATGGAAATATACTTGAAAGAAACTAGCCTGTCTCTCCCAGATGGGAAACACCGCAGATGCCACAAGTCAAAGGTACCTGTAGACCAACCAGATTAACCCTTACTGAAAGAAATGCAAGGATCCACGATGAAGGCTATGATCAGTAACTGAAACTGTTCGAAAATAATGCCATTGACTTTGCTCACAACTTCCGCGGAACTTTGAGGCCTTTTGGGCCCCATGCCTGATGTGGACATGGCCCCCCATCAACGCTGTGGTCAATTGCATGCTAAAGAAGTCACGTGAAAGGGGCTGCCAAATGGCTGGCTTATGTCATCTCAATCATACAAAGAACTTCACGTGACATTTTATCTCCCGAAGCTGACTAACGGCTATTGCCGGCCCGTCCTACTGGGCCCGCCGACGTCGGACATGAACTCCACTGAGAGAACATTTTGTCCCTTCAATTGTGCTTTGCAACGGTTGTTATTTCAACTTCCGACACCGAGAAATTCCTGATTGAGACTGCTCGGCGCTCTGCACCGACATTGACTAGTTTGAGGTGTGTCACACATATCGCTTGATGCATGTATGACACGAAAACTGGACTCTTCGGAGTTGTCTCTTGGGTCCGGCGGGAGGAGTCATCGCCTCCGCCTTTTAAGCTCCATTGCCCGGCCACCTGTCACTGTTTTCTCTCTTTCCAATTTCACCCATTGACGGACTCTTTCGCTGATCTTTGAACTCCTTCGATCCCGAAGTGTCGCAGCTGGTCGAATATTGCAAAATCATGAGCTCGCTGCGTCAATTGACCCGTCATCGGGCGTTGCATAGCTTTGCTTCCGCGCGTGTGCGAGTTCAGAATCCCGCGACAAACCAGTCATGGCAGCGATACTTCAGCGCAACACCAGCTCCTGCATCCCAACTGGCCGGTCTTGACCCTTCGAAGCTCACAATTACAAAGACTACTACACCTAAGGAGCTGCAGGCACCAAAAGATCTTGTTTTCGGAAAGACCTTCACTGGTATGGGCACCTTGTTGTCCGAAATCGGTCATGTACCAATCTAGGAACTAATGCGTATCTATCTTTTAGATCATATGCTTTCCATTGAATGGTCAGCGGCCGATGGTTGGCACGCTCCTCGCATCGTTCCGTACCAAAACCTTAGCCTCGACCCTTCCGCTTGCGTGTTCCATTATGCTTTCGAGTGTTTCGAGGGCATGAAGGCTTACAAGGACAAGAAGGGTCAGATCCGTTTGTTCCGCCCAGACAAGAACATGGCGCGCCTTAACAAGTCTTCTGAGCGTATTGCTCTGCCTAATTTCGATGGCGAAGCTCTCATCAAGCTCATTGGGGACTTTGTGAGACTAGACAGCAGATTCATTCCTGAGTGGGTAGTTGTCATTACCCCCTTGAACCGTTTGCCGCTGACTTCTGATAGTGCACGTGGTTACTCCCTGTACCTGCGACCTACAATGATTGGCACCCAAAGTACCCTTGGCGTTGGGCCACCTGGCTCTGCCCTCCTCTTCGTCATTGCCAGCCCCGTTGGCCCCTACTACCCTACTGGCTTCAAGGCCATTTCACTCGAGGCGACTGACTATGCCGTCCGTGCCTGGCCCGGCGGTGTTGGAGATAAGAAACTTGGAGCAAACTATGCTCCATGTGTTCTGCCTCAGTTGAAGGCTGCTTCTCGGGGCTTCCAGCAGAACCTGTGGCTATTTGGTGAGGAGGAGTACGTGACAGAAGTTGGCACCATGAACCTTTTCATTGCTTTGAAGAACAAGGAGACCGGACAGAAGGAGCTAGTGACCGCTCCTTTAGATGGAACCATCCTCGAGGGCGTAACCAGAGACTCTGTCTTGGGGCTCGCGCGCGAGAGACTCGTCCCCAAGGGCTGGGCCGTGTCTGAGCGCAAAATTAGGATGTCTGAGGTTGCCGAGGCTTCTGAGGAAGGAAGACTGATTGAGGTCTTTGGAGCCGGTACCGCAGCCATTGTCAGCCCTGTGCGAACCATTAGCTACAGGGGTAAGATGGTTGACTGCGGATTGAAGCAAAATGAGGAGGCTGGCGAGATTGCTCTTCAGATGAAGAACTGGATTGAGGACATCCAGTACGGTGATGAGGAACACCCGTGGAGGTAAGTTAATTGTGATGTTTAATTCAACGTGCGCAACGGTCCCAGATTGACATTGTCTACAGTTATGTCCTCTAAATGGATACTGTTTCTTTGTTCACGATCTGCTTTTGGAATTTCTTTTGCTATCTCAAAGGGGTTGGACTAAAGATTCAGGGAATTCTATTTTTCTTTAGCATCACGGCTTTATTTTGCACATACTTGTGTCCTGCCTAGCATGAGCGCTGCCGTTAAAATGTGTATGGGTCTGTTTGTGAGTTTGAGACATTAGAACAGACACATTTTGATTTCATAAATCGCATGTTGGAGCATTGATCGAGAGACTGAGCTTCTCATTCTGTTCGCACTCGGTGGCCCACTGCATTTGGAATCGACGTGAAGCGATATGTTAACGCCCTTACCTTTGGCCAAACGAGAGCGAGAGCGAGATGATCAGCGCTGCACCATAGCCGCTCTCCAGATACGTGACGTACGCGCACAGCCAGCATGCTACGATGTGTACACGAGTCAGATTCGACGCAGCTTGCTGAATGTGCTGGCTGGCTTGTTACAGAGCGCAATGTCGCGGGTGGTCCTCTCGCGTCGCAGCGGGCGCTGGACGCCTAAAGCGCAGGGCTCAGCCATGTAGGCAGAGGCTACAATGATCATGAAGACTGCCCAAGCTGAAGAATTGTAAAATCTTCTTATTGAGAAGAAAGTCAAGGGAGGCTTACTTCCGGAGGAATGACACTGTAGCATTGACGATTTTGAGGCTGAGAAGCATTGACATACTTCGAATGGACAAAAGCTGACAAGTGGATTACAACGTCTTCCCTATCTGTATGACCATTCTTCATGTCGAGTACCTACCTGGTCGATCGTATCTAGATTGGTATCTAATCGGGCTGTAACAGGGTACCTCCTCCTTACCACGCACCTTTACTCCGTGCATGACAGGTACCCCTCTCAGCATCTAAACCCAATCTGGTATCCGACCCGTTGCGCCTCGACCAAGAACTAAGGAGTGTCATAAACGGTCAGGCAAAGATTAAGATGGTTTGTGTGCGAATACCCAAAGTCTATATGTCCATATTCATGTGTATCTCAATTCTTGAACCCAACCAGCTGGACATTTGGACGTTTCCAATAGACTTTCTGCGTCCCAGGGCCCAGGCAGCCACCAGATGATTCATGATCCTCCACTACGGCAGGATCCATGAAAACATACTCGGTGTAATGTTTTCATCCGGGCCGGCCCAATTTCACAGGATGGTAGGTAGCGGCTGGAATGACTGGAAAGCCTCCATGAGACAGCCCAGTCAGAACCTAAGTACTTACGGTGTCTCTATTATTGAATGTGAATTCTCATTCACTGGATCAGATTGAAAGCGAAACACAGTCACAGTCCAATGAGACATACATACTGCCCGAATACGTAGCGTTGCCCTTTACGGACTAGCCTTACAAGGAACCTTGTTTGCAAACAAGGCTGTGTACGGAGTAGACTCTCATTAAAAGGTAGATAGTCATCATTCAGACTGGAGTGCAAACACATACACCATGCTATCTACTCTGGGGCTGCATGAGTGACTGACAAATGAGTCCACGTTGCAAGCATCATGTCGAGATCATTTCGAAACTGCCAGAGAATGATCATCGCCGTAGGGAGCACAGATTGTAGAATGGACGAATAGGGGGAATGGGTGGGACTGTGGAAGGGGGGTCCGCTGAGCCTCATTCCCAGACTCGTTTCATTCGACCTAATCACGGGGTGGAAGCTGGAAGAACGCAATCTACCTTAGTCCTTGGATATTGGCATTTTTCCTTTCTCCTATGAAAGGCACTCATGATTGCACACTGCATAGCTGCCTGTCATGAAGAATGTAGTACAAGTGTCACTAAGCTATTGTATCCATCGTCCTCTCTCAGTAGTAGGTTGAAGATAGTCATTATGGTATGCCACTACAGTGCGATAACCATGTGGGCCGGAAAGGTAGTCTTATCCATGATATGCAAGCCAAAGGGCTGATTGTTTTCTCCGTCCGAATCACGCGGAGTTAAGAAAGACAATCACCGGTTTAGCGCAATTAATTCTCAAATTCGCTCAGGAGTGGAAAGTGAGCTACGAATCCAAAAGTACACATACCATACAATTTCAAAATGGGACTAATGCAAGAATCAATGGGAGGCAATGTCTATGACGCTGAAGAAGTGAGATGTTGTGATTCAGTTGACGCGATAATCCATACAACTGAGGAGAATTGAGAAATCATTCGATACCTTATGGTCTTGGCTATCGAATTTACAGTATGATCGGCTCAAGCCGAGTCTTGCACCCCAAATGGCGGACTTGAGGCTCTTGCCATGTAGTTGTGCGGGCTTTGATTCGAGCTTTGGCATCTGAGCAGAGACCGGACCATGTTTCTACCCACGGGACCACCAATGACCACAAGACGATTATGGAGCGATTTGACATCTCAACTTAATCAAATAGGTGATTATCAATCCGCAAAGTTGCAGCCCCCATCGCAAGGTCAGTCAATAACATTTGATTCTTAACATTTAGCAGGTTCACCTGACCCTCAGCCGCTGCGGATAAATCATGACGAAACACTGTACACCGTTAAAGTCCCCGCAGGGCCCGCACTAGCAAGTCTTCCACGGCTCCACCGGCCGAGAAGCGGATAAGTATCCACTGATTCCACGGAGTGGTCCGTCAGTAGTCCGTCCATAAGAGAGCAATTTGATCCTAAGGCTTGTGAGCTGTAGACGATGAATCGCTGGTCAGAAGTCAAGTCTTTTGGTGTGCTTAGCCCATGTATCTTTCTGCACAAGGGGGCGGCCGGATATAGGATTCTGGTACGCCCGTCGGGCTTAGCGGAGACCGATGCGTCGTAGCCTGGAGCATTATTCTGTGAAACTGCAGAAAGATACTGCAGAGACAATGCGGAAGTACATCTGAGAACGCGTAAAAATAGTCATTGAAGTAGTAAATTAATCAAGCCTTGCATTATTTGTCATTTCTATGGTAGTTACCCACGTAGTATGAAGACGAGCATCTAGTTTGCTCGTTTCGACCAATAGCTGGGCAGTAATATATGGTTATGTTGGTTAGGTGGGGACTCATGGCAGGGATTATGGCACGCCTAATCCTTGGATTGGAGTCTCGCACTCAACTACTCGCTGGTTAATGGCCCGGATCATTTGGTGGAATGTGAAGAGCTAATTTAAGACATTAGGTGGCCTATTTACTTTACTTTATGGTGGTGGGGGGTGAAAGAAGGGAAGTGAGGAACAGAATTGGGAAAACACTGGACTACCCATGAGTTTCAGAGAACAAACTCATTCAAGGCTGGAACTCATTAAGCCTGCAGATGCATGGGCGGATATTACAGAGGAGATCATAATCGATCACGACTGTCGGGGCTGGTCAGATTTACAACCGAGTCATTTCCGCCCTCCACCGCCCTAAGAGCAGGCTTCTAGATGCTGGATGGAAGGTCTCGCTGACAAGTCCAGCTCATCTCCCTACCCTGAGTGGTTCAGACCCCTGTCAGATGAGATCGGACCCAGTAGACTGGCAAGGATCTTCGTGACAGTCAGCGGTGAGATGAAGATTCATGACCACTGTTCAAAGGCCAGAATTGAAGAAAAATGTACCTACTTCGTATCGCTCCTTGCCTTACACAGACGGTGCAACCTTGGCAAAGGGAAACAGGGGGAAACAGCAGCCTTTTGGTCTCCGAATTGAGATTGGTACATAGGATGCAATAGTCGAAGGGCTCGGCAACCAAAAAACATGATTGGCGGGTGCTAAAGAATGCATCTTGCCGGATTTAGTAAATCTTAACAGCGCTAAGAAAAGAACCAATGAACTATCATACTTTGGTGCTACTACCTTGTCTCAGCCCTACAGGTGGAGCTTCACGAATACGCTTTGCGGACACCTTGCGGCCTAGCGGATGAGCTAGTCCAATATTGAAGGTTTAGGCGAGTCGCAAGAGTCAAGAAATTGATACTGGAACCTTAGGGAATGATGAGATTGGTCCACTGCTCCATTTCATGCTGGGAATGTTATACGCGAGCTGAATACTCTCTACATTAGGGATAAAACTACATGGTTAATTGATATACAGTAATTTTCGTCCAGAGATATTCTATCCAGAGCTTGCGAATTTTTTCAAAAAAAGAAAAAATAACAATAATAAAAAAAATCAAAGAATAAGAAAAAGAGCACAAAAGTATAGAGATTAGGGAATTAATATGAATGATGGAAGACAGATGCTAAATTGTCAGTCGACCTGTCAAGTTGCTCATTAGGTCCTTTATGAGCCTGTCTTGCACGAGCTGAAAAGAATGTTAAGAAGATCGGCCAGAGCCATGTGGCTTGCAAGGCTATGATTCGAGAGCTGAATGTCCAAATGTCAGATGATTAAGTCACTGCCTCTTCGCTGCGCCCGCATTCCAGAAGACGTTTCTCATTTTATTTCTCATTTCCGGACCATACAGTAAGGGTGAACAGAGGTCAAACGTCCTTCATCAGCTCAGTATTTCTCATATCCTAAAAGCGCGTTGTAAGAGAGCCAAATTCTCACAATCATGGGAAGCAATCCATACGCCATACCCGTCTTTACCCACCTGGCTGGAGAAAGGGTGAGATCTTTATCCTTAGTCTGTTGCCAAGATCTAGGGGTTGCAACGTGGCAGAAGTCGAGACCGTGCATCAGTTGTATTTTTTTCTCTGTGATCTATATCACTTTAAATTCGACGATGCGATTTCTTTCTGAGCTCTTTTTAGCTCAAGCCTCGCCGGTACGAGGTGCAAGGGGTCTCATGAATGTGAGGACAGTCCATAAAAGGAAATTGGTCTAGACGCCTAAGTGCGACATGCTACCTTCGGATGGCTACTCACTCAAATAGGTACCCACAGCGCGCTAGTCAAATCAGTCTGTAGTACATGAGCGAATTAGTGAAGGCCCCAAATATTGAAAGATGGTTCAGAACTGGAGGCCTCATGATGGAGTCTAAACCCAACCGATAAACCGGATACCGACCGGAATATACAAGGAAAGTGGCCAAGAATTGAATGATTTGACCGAGCTTCTCCGTCAAAGATTAGGTACCTGGAACTGATGGATGTACGACATGCTATACTCCATATGGGACAACATGATCATGGAATCAAACTCCAAATGATCACCTCAGGACACGCGGCTAGAACAGAAATAGTGGGATTGATCGTCCAATTACGAACATTCCGTTCGAAATTGGGGGCTATATTGGACTGTTACTCAATTTGGATTTGCTTTGATTCTGACAAGCACGTGGTGGTATGGTTGATTAATGACTCGAAACCCGACATGTACCTTTGACGCTTCCACGGAGTGTTGCAATGCAAAACACGGGATATCATTTTTGACAGGGGAAAGAAGTTATTTTAGCTGCCTCGAGGCGTCAAGAGACATTTCTATATACATAGATAGGCTACTCGCTCACCAAAAAATAGTATGCACAATGAGGATTGAATGATAGACATATTCGAGATTGGGAAAACCCTAATAGAGCTTGGTAATCACTTTTAGAGCAAATGATATGTTACTTGGATTAATTTAGAGAAGATCACCACTATTGGGAACTGTCATAAATATAACAACTTCCATCCACCAGTGTTCATCTGTGCAACAAGACCTCTAATAATACTGTGCTAGTAGGAATACCGTCATCTGTATTATCCAGTCACAATCCATTCCTGTAGGTTGATGCAATTCAGCCCCCTCCCTGCAAGGCTGCAACAGTAAGCCACCTAACATGTTTCTAGGGTTTCTTGTTTCATATTCAATGCGCACTATGGAGTACATATCCTATTTTCTTGACTCAAAATAAAGTTGATATGCCACGGGGCCTGTTGTATAGAGCTCTTCGTCAACATTTCGGACGGGGCAAATGAGTAGTTTGTATCAAAGACATATTGGAATCTATCAAAGTGCAGTGATAGAATGCTTCTCCATTCTTGTACATGAGCAACATTCTTATCAATCTCCGTGGAGTCCGTGGTTTCCGTCCAAACGTACCATTATTGATCATTGACTCCAGCTTGTGGGAACGAGGGATACTAGATGCCTAGATAAGAGACCGACCATCATCGGGCTTGTTCTGGTTTAGTTTTTGCGAACTGCATGTTATGGTATCATGGTTTTGATTGGTACTGTGCCTCTGCAGCCCAGGAAAGGTGCAAAGTTTCCAAAACAAGTAATAATAATGCGCCATGCTTCTATTTCTGAACTACTTTGGAAAGAATGTTGCAGGATGCATCACTAAGGTACGTATTAAATTTTTGAGCCCCCGAAGTAGACACTCAGCATGATCCAGATATGGAGTACGTACAGTAGTGATTCATATCTCTGTGGAATGTCGATTGATTGTGATACCTGGAACCACATGGCCATGATTAGCGGACAAACCTACCTGTATCCTGGGCTTGGGTATTGGGGCCCTTGTTGGGGGGGTGTGTGGACTGTGGAGGTCTCGGGGGAAGAG